>NC_073693.1:139830158-140134483 GCF_029784155.1 Uranotaenia lowii
AGGCGTCAGTTTGTAGAGTGTTGTAATGAAGCATGGTCGTTTTGTTGACTATTGCTGAAAAAGAAAAATATGATTTTGTGAGAAGGAGAATAAAATAGCGGCTAAATAAAGAAACAATGTAGATTTCCGGCTACGGATAACCCGTAGGTCACGACAGAACCGTCAACATTGTTTAAGTCACATTATTGTAGTTCATAACTCATAACTCTTTCAAAACTTTTTCTTTCATAACTCTTTGAAAAAAAACTAAAACAGATTGTTTTTGTTTGCTTAACTTTTTATTGGCTTCACCTCTAATTACATAACCGGCCAAGTGTTGTAAAAAAAATGTTTAAAGATCTATGTTACATGTAGTAATGAAATCAGCTATCACTTTATATTATTATTATTCTGAAACACAAAGATTTTGAATTATAAAACAGTATAATTAGTAAAATCTTTCGCGTTTTCAAAATTGCCTGAAAACAAATGATCGAAACAAGAATATAAGCATTTTTCATGACTATAATAAAGCCAGAATAAAACTATAAAACGTGCTGCACAATGCCATAATCAAGCCATAATAAAACTTTTTAATGCTAGTTGGGTTAATCTGTGTTACTGGGAAGCGTCCGCGTAAATTTTCTGCACTGCAAAAAATCCACATATTAGGAATATGTGTTAGCCTTATGGATTTTTGCAATTTGATTCCCATTTGGAAAATACGTGCCCACACATGTAGAATTAAATTTTATAGCTTTCATGTGCGTCACATAAAAGTTATAAAATTCCACACATAAATGTTATGAGACTATATTGTACTAAAACATATGCATACTTTAAGGCGTTTATATATCTGCCTACTCAAAGGCGATTTTTGAATGTCCGAATTCGTTTTTCGAACGAAAATATAAATTGATTTTGGCTATTAAGAAAATCTGTATTTATTTTTGTCTGGTATGATAACTTCGTTTAACAATGAAATTCGTTCTTGCTCGTCCTTGCATAACATGTTTCTTTTTCACTTGAACAGAAATTTGAAGTCAAATCCTCATTAACCACCGGGAATTATCTAAAATAAAAGATGTGTTACTAACCTGAATTCGATAGGATGAACTAGAAACTCACCTTCTGAATTGTTCAGGATGTGTAAACGTTTGCCGGTCTAGGTCTTCAAAATCGATTAAGGACGACCATGCCCTGAGTGTCGGTGCCCGCAGGCAAATCACCAGTCAGCACCTGGATGCCCTGGAATGGTATCAAAAGACGACCATTTCTAGGCGTACAGTCAGAAGCCAGCTTCCTGCGGGAGAAAATATATTAGATCTATGAAAATTTACTGGTATACTTTTTTATAAACCATTTACTAACCTAATTAGTTGACACAACGGGTACTGTTCTTCAGGGCGGCCATTTTGAAAACACGAAAAAGTTCAAAGACGAAAATCATAGAATTTATGTGACATTAGACTGAGTCGATTTGGGGACATTTTTGAATTTCTCAAACCCTGGGGTCTTAAAAGCTTCGTTTTGGTCCAAAACTCATCCATGATTTTTTGCAGAATTTTTAAGTAACGTTTACATGAGTAAATTTGGACTTTTAGGTTTGTATGGGAAAATTGAATATTTTGTACTGAAAAATCAACATCATTTTTGTTTCTTCTGTGCAACCGAGCCTGCTGATGGTTTTTGTGCCAATTTCTAAATTTTTCAAAGGAAACTTTCTGCTGAACAACTTTGTCCAAAACCGTAAATTCGTATCTCATTAGACAAAAAAGTTATTAGCTGTTCAACAGAGGTATGTCTTTTGGCATTGATAAACAATAAATTCAATTGACACCACTGTTGTGTGCCTTGCGAGGTATTGCATGATTACTTTTCATGCAATACTTCGCAGGGCACAAGCAGTGGTGTCAATTGAATTTATTGTTTATCAATGCCAAATGACTTACCCCTGTTCTTCAGCTAATAACTTTTTTGTCTAATGAGATACGAATTTACGGTCTTCCACAAAGTTGTTAAGCGGAAAATTTCCTTTGAAAAATTTATAAATTGACACAAAAACCATTAGCAGGCTCGGTTGTACAGAAGAAACAAAAATGATGTTGATTTTTCAGTACAAATTATTCAATTTTCCCAGACAAACCTAAAAGTCCAAATTTACTCATGTAAACGTTACTTAAAAATTCTGCAAAAAATCGTGGATGAGTTTTTTACCAAAACGAAGGTTTTGAGACCCCAGGGTTTGAGAAATTCAAAAATGATCTCAAATCGACTCAGTCTAATGTGACATTATCATATAAACTTCATATTTCAAACATAAATTTTATGTGTGACATATGATAATCATATGAATCATATAAAATCTAAGCGTAGAACAATTTTGAAGACGTATGTGTGGGGGAAACATACATCATAAGTGTGGATTTTTTGCAGTGTGGATTTACTTTTGTTTTATAATACACCACTAGAATCTGTGTGAAATTTTCCTCCTGGTGAACATAAATTTATTGCAAAAAACCCTGTGAAAAGTTTAATTTGAGTGTGAGAAAGTCTGAAAAAATTGGAATTGACAAAAAGTTCGAAAAACAGTTACTTTTGAAAATTCTTCTAAAATTCTATGTTTCGTATTTTAAAAATCTAAAAATGCAAAATGAGCAAACAAAATTACGTCAACTTTCCAATCCTCTTTTCAAAATTTATCTGGTGTGACTTTTAAATTTTTTACGGTTCATTGATTGGAAATAACGGGTTTCACATCACTTGTTTACATTTGTTGTGGTATTGTAAATTTAAAAAAAAAATTCTTGTGTTCAACGTACAGCTTTCTTGGAAACTTGGTGATGTTTTTTAGGTTTCCGTATTTCATCTACAGTCTTTTTTTCCTAACCACGTTTTTTCGGTTTTTTTTCTTGGACTATGAATAACGGAAAACTGAACTGTTGTAGGTGAATAATGTCTGGAAAACATAAATATCGGCTGAGAAATAAGAGAGATATTGTGCGTTTAGATAAAAATTTTATAAACGTCTTTGGTGAACTGGCATCATGGCTGACTTCCGACCAAAACATATTGAGTCGCTTTATTTAAGCGTGCGCCAAATTCATATAAAATAAACGTTGCCACAAATTCATTTGAATCGTTTGTGTATCTCATTCTTGCCCAGAAGAGTATATTCCACGCGAACACAAACGATTGCTGGCGAAAAAAGTAACAGCAACAACAAAAAAACATTTCCACCCCGGCAGAGGGTGGTTTGAACAAAATATTTCGATCCCGACCGATTTTACTCAAACCGTTTGGGCGATTATACAAGCATTGCCATACACGATGCAAATCGTGTTCACAGCGACAAAATTTCATCGCAATTGTACCAATGTTGTGTAGTCTGTGGCCAGCTTAAAGTATGGAGAGATACTCTGGTAGATACAAATTTATGTGTGGCAACGTTGCATATAATACACTGTGATTTTTTAAACACAACTGTCAAAGTTCGGAAGTAAGTTCGGGATCGGAAGTCCGGACTTCCGAAGTAAAATTTAGTGCTGGCGCAATAATATAACGGTTTTAAGCGAGGAGTGTCGAATTTACACTCAAGGTCTGATTAGAGATTTTTTTTTTCTCATGGGCTTTCAGGGTGCGTCATAAGAAATATGATGGAAAATCAATGATTTCAAGAATTTGAGGGTTTCCGAAGATATGTTTTATTCAGATGTATGTACCCGAATACAGTTCCAAGCTGCCGAACTTCCAATAGTGTAATACTGACACTTAAGAGCGCACCAGGGTCAAACACGTTGTGATAACTTAAGATGAACTATATAAATTAAACAAAATTCTTGAAACATTCTCATTAATGGAAATTTGATGTGCAAAGGAAAAAAATGGTCATAGACAACATTCATAACAACATTCATAACAACTCATAACAAAGTTTTTGTAAATATTCAGAGTTTCCAGATATTTATTTAACTCTTCTTGAATTTTATTATTGATTATTTTAAAATTTTCCTCGATTTTTTACATTCTGAAAAATTAGTAAAAATTTAGTCCGGACCCTTTTCGACTACTTTACTAAAATTTAAGTTAAAAAAAAATTGCTAATTTCATTGCTAACTTTTTAGCTGGTCAAATTTGAGCAAAATTTTGCTAATTTCCGGCCTCGAAAATTTTGTGTGTAGAGCGCATATCAGGTCGAAGGTAGGTCAGCTTTCGTTTGTGCTCTATTTTAAGGCGCGCGACAAATTTACGAATCAAGAATTCCTCGAAATCAAGTGTCGCAACTAAGCAGAATAGTCGTAAATGGGAGAACTTTAGTAGTTGAAGCTAATAAGCCAACACTATCGAAGTTTAAGACAAATATAATCAAGTTTCAAAAGAAATTTTAACAATTTGCAAAACGACGTTTCCGCCAAATGTATGATGCAAAAGGTCCTAAGAGCATGTTAACAAGTACAACTGAATCTATGCTTATAACAAATACAATAGCTATTTTCTAATCTATTTAACGCATACCAATTTTTCAGATAATTTTGAGCAATATGTTTAATACAGGAATTAAAAATGTGTTACAAAACTTGAACAGCGATTTTCTCGAATCAAGTCAAGTGGCTCATACGACCTAATGAAAACAACCTCTAGAAAACATCTACCTCATAGACTCGGTACAGGCTTTACAGCTAACGAGCTCTGGAACTGAAAAAAAAAATCGTTGTTTGAGGTAAGACTTAAATGACTCATAACTGTAGTGAATAGAAGTAATAAATAAATTGAAACAGAGAATATTATTATTTTTTTTTTTTTTTTTTTTTTTTTTTTTATTAGTCGTTTATTGATGAGAATTCAATATCAAGTCATTCGTATCCTACATTCAGATAAAAGTTCAATTCATTCAAGTCAATTACATTTGAACACTCATTGATATGGATTATATAATTTGCAAGCAGAGTCAAAATCTTCTTCTTCCTACTTCTGGTCATCCCGTCTAAATCTGGTCGCATCAGGTCTCCACTGCTAAAAAGCCGTCCTCCAGAGATGTTTTGAATTTTCTGTTGTAGTAAGTCAAATCCATCCCGCACACGACGGCAGGAAAAAAATTTGTGCTCTATCGTTTCCACTAGGCAGCCACAGTGTGTGCACGCTTCGTCGTTGGCCCGTCGTATTGTGTATAGGAGTTGCTAGTGCGAAATTTTCTCATTTGTCCAGATGTATAATAGGCTGCGTTGGTTCGATGACAATTCAGCTGATGAAATGTTCCTCCAAATTCGTGTCCAGTTCTGCTGAGGATGATTTCGTTCGACTCTTGGGGTTTCAGTGAGATTAATGAAAAAATCTGTAATGCTCCCAGCATTAAAGTTTTGTCGCAGGTGGTCAGGAAATTGAGAAACATTTTCCATAATTACCTTTAAGCAGGGTAAGTTAGTTGGTGGGTTTTGTGAATCAGAATCATCATTCGTAATGAAGGTTTTAAAAAAAGGCATGATTTCAATCTCCTGCAAATGACGGTTTATCAAAAGAGACTTGCATTTAATCGCTGGTATGTGCAAGTTCAGACCACCTTTTCGTTTGCTTCTTGCTAGTTGTTGGATTGGGACACGTGCACATTGGCCACGCCATATGAAAGTGCCCATTGTAGCTGTAATTTTAGCCACATGCATGCAGTACGGTGATAGTGTGGACGATATGTACCACATTTTTGAGGATATGAATGTGTTTAGTAGCAATACTTTTTGGAGAACGGAAAGATTTCTTAGCGAGTGTAGAAAAATTTGTCGACTTACGTTCGTGACTAGTTGGTCCCAGTTGAATTTGGTCATCTCTCGAATGGAGTTGAAAAAGTACAACCCCAAAATTTTGAGACTGTTCTCGTTTCTTAGCCACGGTACGTGCAATGGATGTTCATCGATTAGGCCCACGTTCATTGATGTTGTTTTTTCCTCGTTGAGTTGAGCACCCGATACTAATGCAAATCTATCAAACGCATTTCTCATATTAGTGATTTGGTCTGCGTTTGTGACGATTGCGCTAATGTCATCTGCGTAGGCCACAATTAGATTTGACTCGCTAAGATTTTCCAAGTGTTGTAGAAGTGGATGAAGATAGAGCACAAATAAATGCATGGACAGGGGGTCCCCTTGTCGCACCGACCGTTGGATGGGGAATGGGGCGGACAGATTCCCGTTGACGAGTAACCTGGAGGTTGCATTCTGCGCTATTCTTGTGAATAGAGACACCAGCTCTGGATTAAACCCAAGATCCAATAATGTGCGGAATAAGAACGAGTGGGCTACACGATCGAATGCGTGGTCGAGGTCAAATGAAATTAACTTCCCTTTTCGTCGGGTGTGGATCAGCTGCGCCACACGGTCTTTGATAGCAAGTGTTGCTTGAAAAATGTTTTGCTTGGTGTTTGAACATTTTTGGCTATCGCTGAGCACACAATGATTTCGGATAACATTTGAAACTCTCATTTTCAGTATCCGTGAAAGCAGTTTGTAGTCCACGTTCAACAGGCTTATTGGTCTAAAAGCGTGGGCCGTATCTCCAGCGTTACGTTTTTTAACCAATACTATGACACCATCGACAAATTCTGGGGGGAAGTTCGATGCCAAAGCTTCGTTTAGAATAAGGTTGAGCTCTCGGTGTATGACATCGAAGGCTCGCAGGTAAAATTCTTGTGGTATGCCATCGGGACCTGGGGATTTCTTTGCTGCGCTGGTTTTTATGGCGGTATAGATTTCTTGGGAGGTGATACTACTCATGCAGGCGGCATTAATCGTGTCATTTTCGGGTATGACTCGGTGGCATCGAAAGGAATCGTTGTCTTCAACAGGAGCTCGGGAATAAAGTGTGGAGAAGTATTGGAACATGTGGTGTTGTATTGCGCTCGAGTCGTCGATCAACTCGTTGCGTTCGTTTCGTATTATTTCGATGGTAGTACGTTTCCGCACTCTTTCACCAAGCTGAAAAACGGAAAGTGACTCACCAGCTATGTGTGTTTCGTTGGCGCGTACAAAGATTTGGGTAAACCTTCGTTGGTGTGCGAGCATTTCTCCCTTCAGCCGATTGATGTGTTGTATCATTCCTGCATTTTGGTAGTATCCGTCATACGCACTCTGTAGCAAAGAGTAAAGTCGCTGCTGTTCCTGGTGGAATTCTTCGAAAACAAGACGTGACTTCCACCGAAAAAACTTCTTGATTTTCGGTTTGGCATAAAACAACCACCACTCTATCCATGATGAGTAATTTCTACGTAGACGAGTCCAGAATTGCCAGCTGATGCGAAGTTCTTCGATGTGTTCGTTGGTGAGGAGATGAGGACGTAGAGACCAATATCCGCGGCCGTTGGGAGGGTTGGAGATGGGAAGACAAATTCGGGCTACGAGGGCCTTGTGATCGGAGAAGCAGCAAACATGCACAGCTGCTGAGCGTAGTTGTGGTCGCAAATGATTGCTTATGTAAAAGCGGTCGATGCGAGATGAAGAGTTGTGAGCAATATATGTATGCCCTCTGTCTTGGGGGTTAAGCTGTGTCCAAATGTCGTGTAAGTGCAGCTGCTGTATTGTGGTTTGCAACGCAGGGCTTGTGTTTTGACCGGTTGTATCACACTGGCGAATCACACAATTGAAATCACCTCCAAGTATTGTGTGTTCGGTACGGTGGCGAAGGTAGTATGCGATGGTGTTATTGAAGAAGCGTTCTCTCTGTGCTCGAAGCAAAGTTCCAGACGGGGCATAAACATTGCACAAAGTTGTGTTTTGTATCCGTAGAGCGACAAGTCGACCATCCAGACTTTTCTCTATATGTGAGTATTTGATGCTCTCTTTTATGGCTATTGCTGTTCCTCTCCTACATTCATCGATATTGCAAATAATGTTAAAACCTGGCAGAGTGAGCTTGTTGTTTTGAACCTCTTGCAAGAACACGATGTCCAAATCCATCGTTCGTATAAATGTACGAAGAGCGTTGATTTTTGTGGGATTGGTGATGTTGTTGATGTTGATGGTTGCAATGTTACAGGTAATATGAGCCATCATTTTTAGCAATCGTCGTCCGAGATAACTTCGATGCCAACCGTTTTGAGCTTTTTGCTGGGCGGCTTTGCTCGTAGGTTGCGTGTAGTCTTTGATGATTGCGAACCATCGGTTTCACTACCATCAGTTGTGCTGTTTTTGGTTGTCGATGCGTTGGTCGTCTTCTCTTTTGCTAGTGTACAGGATGCAGGAGGAGGCATGTGCCCCACTCTTGTTCTGGGCAGTCTCTCGACAGTGTTGTTTTCGGGCAGCGTAGATTCCGAAGATCTCGCGGTGGTCGTTCGCTGGGCATCACTCGTGCTAGGCATCGGTGACGCAGCTGTGGTAGTGGGTTGTAGGTTTGGAGCATTTTGTTTAGCTGGTTGTGGTTTGGTTTGTTGAGTTGGTTTGGGTTGTGTTGACAACTTCGCAACGTTTGCGTACGAAGGTTTGCTCTGGTCTACTGCGAGCCTTTGCACCAGTAGTTTTTTATTTTGTACACAAGGGATTCCGTTGTGTACAAACTCACTGCAGTGAGGACATGTTTGTCGTTGACCTTTATAGGACAAAGTAGTAGGTTGGCCGTCGATCACTACCACAGATGGAATGTTCTCAGACACTATCACGCTTATTCTTGTTTTCGATCGAATGGCATTCGTTCGAAAGTTTTGCAATTTCGCATTCTTGTTTTCGTTCGAACGAATGAGAACAATTCGATTTTTCGAACATCGTTCGTACGAACGAAACAGTGCATTCCCGTTTTCGATCGAACGTATTTTTTCTATGGACTGTCAAACGCAAGTCTGATGCTGCGAATCATGATCGTTTAAAGCAATTAGTGAAGTTTAATACCGCGATTGTGGAGTTCAAAAGTTGTTCAAAATAAGAAGATTGCTGTATTAAAACCCGCGAAATTGTGTGTTGTAAAATAACAAAATTTTTATTCTTCGTTAAAAAAGTGCTAGTTTTATGTTGCGAATCTTGGACGTTCAAATAAAAAGTTTGTGAAATTGAACGATTCAGGAAATGATACGTGATTTAAAATAATAAAGAATGTTTCTATGTTTTAATGCTGAAACTTGTATTTAACTTTGTATTGTACTACCGCTTAACTAAAGCAAGTCAGATGCTGCGAACCGGGAGCGTTTTTGAAGTTGAATCGCATATCTGATGTTTCGAACCTAAGGCATTGAAAGCAAAAGTTTGTGAAGTAAGACGTGCAATAATGAGCGTCTTAAGGAAAGCTTTTTAAACAAATTAAAAAAACCCTTTTTTTATTTAAATTTTTTAAGGTATATTTTTCATTTGAAAGTCAATTTTTCTCCAAATTTTGCCACTTCCTCCCAGCGGGTGAGATTTTTAGCAACGGCATCCGACATCACTATCACAACTCAAAATACTACCGGCTGCTTGCGTCCGGGAAAACAGCTTCGGGGAGCCATCTAGGATGTAGCTTTCTGCACTGCTTGTCGACTGCACCTGGAGATGGAAACTTTGCCGGTCAAATCTACTACTGGAATCAGACACCCCGACTGCTGACTGCTCATCTTAGGCTGCTTCCCTGATTCGCCCTCGGCAAACGACGAATCAATTCTTTTTCAATATTTTCCTACGCTGGTCAATGAATCAACTTCCACCAAAAACACAATAGCTGCCATGTTTTGAAGAGAACAGGGCTGCCTAAAAATTTCGAAGTTGATGTGGCAACACCAACTTCGAACGTATCACATTCGTACGAAAACAAGAATACAGTTTTCGAATTCGTTCGAAAGTATCCGTTCGAACGAAAGTCAGATACGCCGTAAACGAGAATAAGGCCGTTTGTTTTCTAAATTCACCGGATGAGCACGACCTAGATCCACATTTTGCTTCTTGGGTTGAGCCACTTGAAAATTCTCTGGCTCTGGACGATGAATTTCCTCAAGAACCAAAAAAAAAACTTTTACCCCAATATTTACGTTTGACTGTCATTTTCAACCAGGTTGCTGCCCAACAATTTCGAAGTTCATCAGGCAACACCAAAATTGAACGTATGACGTTCGTACGAAAACAAGAATACCTTTTTCGAATTCGTTCGAAAGTATCCGTTCGAACGAAAGCCAGATACGCCGTAAACAGGAATAAGGGTGTATAACTCGAGCGGAGCGTACTCCCGTCTTCACCCCGCCCAGCAGAAATTTGTCGTCCCAAAGAACGTCGCGAACTGATAGAACCTCACCATAGGTCTTCAGAAATTCGGCGATGGTTTCGTTCGTCACGAACTCGGATAGGTCGAAAAGCCTCACCTCCACTGCCCCGTCCTCCATGAAGATTCGCAGCTTGTAGGTCTTTCCATCCACCTCCAGTTCGTGTTTGTTGTCATGGTCTTCCACGATTTTGTGTGCGAGCTCTAGGTCAGTAACCTTCACATACATGCAACCGAGGCGCCGATTCGGTTGCATTTGAAGCACATTTTCCCTTGTGAGCCCGAGTTGCTTTCCGATAAAGTTATGAATTCCTTCATAGGTCAGCGCTTTTGGAATGTGGGAGTAGTCGATGCGAAAAGTGTTTTCGCGTCGTCCCATTCCGGCATCTAAATGCGCGAAATAACTGTCGCGGCACTTGACCCGAAACTGGAAAAGCGTGTTAATGTAAAGAATAGCCCGTGTAAAACTTCCGAACACTGCTCACTCGCAAAACACGTCTGAACGGCTCAGAAGTAGAACGTGAACTGTTGATCCCCCCCAATGGTGTTGGGAAAAAGTGGTAGGAATTTTGACAGCTGTAGCACAGATGGGAATTTTTGTATCGTGAAAAATAGACCAAAAATGTTGGCCGTCCACCGGTGTGATACAAAACGAAGATATAAAATTGGGGGCAACCAGCGATGCCAAGTGCATTTGCTGTTCAGTATTTTTAATATTTTTTCCTATTTCGAATTGATCGTTTGAAAATTGAAATCAAATTCACTTGATTGAAATAGTAGTGCTAATACCATTCTTAAAACTTTTTCTAAGTTGTTGAGAGAGTTTTGCATTGGATAAGTATACAAGTTTCACTTAACTGAGCATGTCTCATCTATGAAACAACAGCTTTGTTGATTTTGTTTGGTTCCGGCACAATTTTTTTTTGCATAAACGCTTACAAATCTTTTAAAAAAGTGCTAATTTTCTGTCGAAACGTAAAAATGTGCATCAAAATTTCTATTTGCCTGACCTAGGTTATTATATGGTAATGGTATTGTAACGTTCTTCCAATGCTATGAGTAAAATTCTCGAAATTGTATGGGCAAGTAGAGCACAAATGAAAGTGAATCTGGTCTTTGATGGACTCTTCGAATTTAAAGGTTTTACATATAATTTAAATTAAGTGTTTTGGTTTGGTAACTTTTGATACAGACTTATATTGGTAGGCCGTTTCATTTCTCGTTCCTTCTCTGAAAATCCAACCAGGTCCCACCTGTGGAACCGATATTAGAACCGTTCCTGACCGTGTTTCAACAAAGGGATCAGTGATACAATCCACCGGAAGCCAAATTGGGGCATTCCGGCAGCACAACCTAAAATTTGGAATATGGGGTTTAATTATAAAACAATTTGCGTTTGATATGATTGACACTCGACGAATTAACAGCGAGGGTTCCGTTTTCTAAAGATAATGGACCATTGAAGGCGGCGTTCAAATTTTGATACCGGACATTTCCGACGGAATAACATTTTTCAAATTAAAAAATGAAACTCCTACTCCCGAAAACCGCTCAAACAAACAAAATTTATTTACCTAGCTTTCTGGCATCTCTGCGCCTCGAAATGTATGATAGCCAATTCAATTAGCAAGGGCATGACAAAAATTGGCTGTAGGTTTTAAAGAGTTGATTAACTTCTTTGTAATTCGTATCAATTTAAGTGATAAGAGAATTGTTTACAAAAGAAAATATTACTTTATGTTAAAATCCTGAAATTGGTCAATTTCCTTTATTTTCCCCTCAACTAAGGTTTTGATCATAAGAAAGATGGCAGCACCGAAGCGTTTCATGCACGAATACTGTATTGCAACGCCGACTGTATCACTCGGTTCGGTGTTGCAAAACATCGTGTTTTTCTATCACCCTCGGCCAAAAAGTGTTATACGATACAAATTTTACAGCGCGAAACTGTTCGAATATCAGATTTTCCCAACACCGGTGTTCGGCAAATGTGTTGTGATGTGTTGTAAACCTTCGAAATTTCTATCTCCATCTCAACCAGTGAACTTGTTCTAACTCAAAGAATTTGAGTAGCAAGCAAACAAGAAAGAGAGAGAAGGAGGATGTAGGTATGAGGTACATTCTCCATCCTCAATTTGAACAAAATTGTATTAGAGAACGGAAGTAAAAGTTCCGTGCCAAAAATATATAGGGACGAGGATTGAGCTGAAAGTTGGTACCGCAAGATCACCGGTTACGACAACGAAAATGGCGTGGTTTAAGCTCCCAACTACTGAAAAGAAAGGTGAATATTGGTTTTTTTTTTTTTTAAATATGTCTTTATTTGTATCAAATCATGATTACACTTATATTACATTATTGCATTAAACTAGGTGTTCAGCTCAATAATGAACTGTTCATAGCCCTATAAGTAACTAGATTATAAAAATTTATTTATAAGATTTAAATTTGCTGAGCGCAATCAAGTTTTTAATGTAGGAGAACATCCTGTAATAGCAAAAATATTTTATACTTAAAACTAAACACTATCTTAAAATTAAACTAAACATAAAGAGAACGAATCTCTGCGATGGAAGACTGCATCGATTTGCCTCTGAAGTTGGAGATGATTTTGTTGGCCATCTCTTCGATAGATTCAATGCCTGCAATCCGATGAAGATCTTCGGTGCTGTGCCAAGGTGGAAGCCGCAAAATCATTTTCAGAACCTTGTTCTGAATCCTCTGGATGGCTTTCTTCCTCGTCGCGCAGCAGCTAGACCAAATCGGAACTGCATACATGATCGCTGGTCGGAAAACTTGTTTGTAGATGAGCATCTTATTTCGCAGACACAACCGGGATTTCCTGTTGATGAGAGAATAAAGAGATTTAGTGTATTTATTACATTTAGATTGAATATCTTCAATGTGATTTTTAAAAGTAAGATTCCGATCAAGTGAGGTGAATATTGGTTTATATACCTAGTACTAGAAGAAAAACTTTAAAGAACTTGAGAAAGAGTGATTTGAAAACTGAAAAAATGGCGGAATGAAAAGGACGCTATTGTAGAAGTGCAGAAATATTGTGAACTACGAATTTACATTAGATTAAATTTACATTAGATCGTTTGTGGAAAAATTGAAATGTCTCTTGGTGCAAATTTTATTTAAGAGAACATAACCTGCCACTCCTAAAAAAAATGGAAAATTTATTAAGAAACTGAAAGGCTACGAGAAGCCATTTGTGATCCCTGTGAGGATGATTAGCTCTGGGAAGCTCATATTAATCCCTGTGAGGATACCTAGCTATGAGAAGCAACCCATATTCCCTGTGAGGATAATTCGCTCCAAAAAATTATAAGTAATCCCTGGGAGGATGAATAGTTTGAAGATCATTTTAAAATTAAAGGCTTCGAAAAGCCAATGGTAATCCCTGAGAGGATGATTAGCTCTTGGAAGCTCATATTGATCCCTGTGAGAATAACTTGCTCTGAGAAGCAACCTTCATTCCCTGTGAGGATAATTCGCTTCAAAAATAGTAAGTAATCCCTGGGAGGATGACAAGTTTGAAGGTGATTTTAAAATTGTTTGAAAATGAAAGGCTTCGAGCAGCCAATGATAATCCTTGTGAGGATGATGAGCTTTGGGAGGCTCAGATTGATCCCTGGGAGGATGCCGTGCTCTGAGAAGCAAGAAGAAATAATATGTAATCCCTGAGAGGATAAAAACCTTTAAAGATCATTTCAAAATTGGAAAATTGTTTGAGAATTAAAGGCTTCGAGAAGCCAATGGTAATCCCTGTGAGGATGCATTGCATTGCTAGATTCCCTAATATAAGTTGCATAAGGTAATTTTGAAAATGCTTTGAAAAGCCATTGGTAATCCCAGTGAGGATCTGCGATTATCCCTGTGGGAATAAAGAAAGCTTATTTGATCCGGAGAAGATAAGATGTTCCGAAAGCCTGTTGGTCCTTGCGCTCCGAGAAGCGGTGTTTCAGAAGATAATATCAATCGTTGTGAGGATACGACACTCTTTAGAAGCATTTTTGATAATTTAAAAAAAATAGTGAGAATAAAAAAAAATGTAATTGCTTGAATGGATGGTTGACAAAAAAATTTCCATTTAAGTATGATTATTAAAGCTAAAAGTAATCTGGAATCGGAATTTTGGGCTGTACGCTTCAACTCAATATATCTATCAAGAAATTCAAACGTATTCCAGTACAATGATAAATAGGCAACTGCTCGTAAAAAGATTTTATCTGTGACAGCTGTTGGAAGGCCCATGGCAAAAAAAAAACACATTCGATTTGGGCTGAGACAGGTTTTAGTTTTGGATTAAAATTCGTTGGCTGGAAAGATCAAGTGTTCGATTACGATTACAAAGTTGTTATAAGCTGTGATACTCCTAAAACTTTTTTTGAGCTGATTGATTCATAAAGTAATGAAAAAGAACTTAGCATTGAAAATAAAAATAAAAAGGTAATCAGTCACCTGAAAAAACAGAACTTTGTTTACAAGAATTGGAGTTGGAGTTTCCATTAGAAAAGTTGCTCGAGGAAGTAATCTTGACCTCTTAACGGTTTCTGAAGAGTTGAACATGATAAGTCGTTACTTCTATTCTAGATATATAATTGCTGTGATAATTTTCTAATGAAATGCTGCATGAAACCGAAGAAATATTTTAAAAAAATTGACTGCCTGAATAAATGATTGAGAAAATTTCAGTGCTTATCATCCCTGTGAGGATAGGAGGCTCCATAAAGCTGGTGATCTGCGCTCTAAAAGCGATCCTTGTTAAGATGATATTAATCCTTGTGAGGATGCGAATCTGTCAAAGAGTGACTTGAACGGATTATTTGGAAAAAGGTTCTCATTTAAAAAAGATTATTAAATCTACAAGTAATCTGGTATCGATATCTGGAGCTGATGGCTTGAACTGAGTATTTCTATTAAGTAATTGAACTTTACTCCAGCACACAGTTAACACGCTCGTCGAAAGTTTTATCTGTTGTAACAGGTTATTTGGAGAACATAAAAAAACCCTTCGATTTGTGCTAAGAACGTTTTTTCACGTGAGTAAAATTTAGAGTATTCATTTAATATAGCTGGCAGGAATGAAATGATGTGTGATTACAAAGGGAAAACTGTATTTATTTCTGCTAGTTTATCGATTCATAATGAAATGGATTAAGACTTCGAATTTTGATTATTTATGAAAAAAAGAGAAAATAAACAGAAATTTGAAACAGAATATTGTTAATAATAGACAACACTTTCAGCTTATCGTAGAAAAAACGTTGGACATTTCAGCGATCTACACTCAGTTTTTTGCTTATTCGCTTATTTTAGAGACTTGACTTCCCTGATGACCCTTATCCGTAGTTGCCGATCATGTGCTTAACTCCAATGCTTGATTTGAACTTTGGGGATGTTTTTGACAATGTTTGATTACTTACCAACCAACACTCACGCACAGTAATTCTTAGAATAATCTACGGTTTTGTCACCTATCGATTTGATAATGATGGATTTTGAAGGAAACTTTGCAAAATAATATTTTTCTTTTACTCTTGCATCGTAAATATCTCAAAAACGCATAAGTTTTAAATTTTAAAATAACAGGTCGGATAGTTTTTTTCATAGGCAACAAAATGCTGTAAAAATTTTGAAAGTCCAATTACTAGTTAATGAGCCATTGTGTTCCGTTTCTAAAAGAACTCAGCTTTACATCTGTTTATTATCGATTCCATCTTTCGATCTTTTGGATTATTTTTCGTTCTGAGTCGAGATATTTTAATTCCAATTTTTATCAACACCACCTGTCGTTCAGTGCCACGTGTTGGGCATCTATGGCGGGGCGTGTTTGGCGAAATAAATAAATAAATCTTAAGGAATTCTTAAAGTTATAGATTGGCTTTTATAGAATTTTCGGTTTACTGATTTCAGTATTTTGAGCGCCTAGATTAACTAGAACTTGAATTTTTGTATTACTTATACTAAAATTCCATGAAATTACTTTGAACGCTTGTAAGCAAAATACCGATACTTTTTTTTAAATACTAACTATTGGATTAAAAAAAAACATTTTCAATTGATTAAATATAACTTTTTCCAGAAAATACCATGCTTGTTCTGTTATCAGCAAAAATTAAGCTTAAGAATGGAATAAGCATTAATTAAATTTTTGCTGTATTGAGATAAAAATCTTAAACAAAAATAAGTTTTTCTTAATTGTCATTTTTGATGGGCTTTGCTTGAGGAATAAACCTAAACTTAAGCATGACTGATAAGTGAATCGCTTTTGAATTTTAAAACACTATATACTATAACGTGATTAACTACAAACCGTTTATTGTAGGTATCACCGGCAGAGTAACGCTAAATTTACTCGTGCTTATCGGAAATCTTTCGCCTCTAACTTGAATTGCCTGAGAGCCGCTGCTCCTCGACCAAAGCTCAAAGCCAGAATCGATAGTTCGTTCAGGTTACACGGTGTTACAAGGTTGACCCTCCTCCGTCAAGTCGATTCCAACAACGAGCGCAATGCAATGCAAGCGACGATCAATTGCAGTCATTCACGTGCGGTGGAGGCAAATCGGTCATCTTCACTCACTATTTATTTCGCTATTGCAGTGTCAAAACACTATTTCATGAACTATGTTTGCAAACAGTTGGAATCAGTGGGTTGTTTGCCTGGCGGTCAGAAATACACATTTTGTGGTTTAACTATAAGGAAAGTGGAGATTTGGTTTGAAAATTATCTCTCAAAAATCAATTAATGCTTTCTCCAAAATATTCTTGAAAAGTGTTTTCGAATAATGAAGGTGGCAATATCTCGGTACATCACGATTGTTGACGATTGCTTAGGCTATCGATCAATGTGATTTTCGGGCTTCTCAGGAAGTCTGTACAGGTTGATTACTGACCCATGTGTGAGTCACAATTGCGATTATTATTGCACGTAGCCAACAAAAATTATAATGATAAGCCAGCGACAGGTTGTTTTATCGAAGGTCCCCATGATCGATGTTTCACCATGTGATAAATCGAGAAGTTATATTTTACAGAAAGGGAATTCCATGGACTTTGAACGGGAATCCATTTTAGAAATGACGCTTTAGTTATCAGCTTTGATACTCCGATTGAACTAGAAATTAAAAAAAAAACAATGAACACAACATGATAACACAAATATTCACTGAAGGTACCTAATTCATATATGGGGGTAAAAAACTTCTGTCCAAAATAATTTTAGAATTTTGTCATGTTATAAAAAAAGTTAAAAAAAATCCCTTAAAAATGGAAACCAGGCTTGGTTTTGATTAAAATTTAAAAGTTATTTAACTTAATTGGTGTTCTAGGAGAAAAGTCTGTACTTTCGATCATTCACTTTTATCATGCCACTTTGCCCTTGCCGAAATCATCCGATTTATCTTTTCCGTTATAAAATCACCTGACAATTGCTACAAAGCGTGGCGTTTCCAATTGATAAGAAAGTGTTTCACCTCCGGGAGCTCTAATCAGCAATTGAAGGAGCACTTATAGATGCTGCTTGATGATTTGGATTTAATCGGGGCTTTTTTTACTTGTCAATCTTTATTAAATAATAAAACTTTGAAACAATTGAATCATACATACAGTACTGGACATAATAAAGTACCGCTGCTTTATTAAGGAAATTACAATTTTATAAATTTTTACACATCCCATGTATTTTTAAATTGTTTGTAGATCCAAAAAAATTATAAATTTTTTTGGATGTGTCCTGTATACGCGTAACGAGTTTAGTTCTGGATGGACAATTGTATGGAAAACAAAAATTTTTATTCAAGAGTCACCAGAGATGTACTAAAAATTCCAAAAAAATGTAGGCTGGATTTTAAACATTCCTTGAATCTTCTAGAGCATTTAATGTGAACAATCTACAATTCTTACTTGTACCCAAGAAAAGATATTCATGGGTCATTTCGTGTTCTTTTCCGAAATTCGTCAAACTTTACCGACATACTCACTAATTCATCTAATATATAAAGATGAGTTGGACTATATATGTTTGTTTGTTTGTATGCACCTTATACAAATCCACACAGCTTAACCGATCAGCCTGAAATTCGGTACAGAGATGTAAAAGTTGAACCTGGGTAAGGTTTTAGTAATAGTTTTGAGCCCCTCCCACGTAAGAAAAGGGACCCTCCCATACAACTTACGTTTTTATTCACACGAACCGAAAGTCATGGCACCCATTTTTCAACCGATTTTCGTTTCCTTTGGAGGGATTGTTTTCACCATCACGATGGGCCAGGTATTAGAAACGACCATCCAAAGTTCACGTGTACTGGGAAGCAAATCAAAGCTTGCTGAGCATAAATAATTTTGAAGGAGAAATTTTGGCGGGTGTTTTTTCCTTCTACTGCTCAAAGCATGTGGTACCAGTGCGAGACATTTGATTGCAATAATGAGCCTTCATTTAGGATAAAAAAAACTACTCGCCTGTAAGAAATATATATTGAGAAGAACAGTGGTTGAGAATCTACTAGAATATGCAGTGTATAAAGTATGGATACATTAATTCATGTTCATTATGAATTGACTTCTGCAGTTGAATAGCTATTTGGACTGAAAACTAATGTTCCAGCTTATAGGAACCAACCATTTTCATATTTTTGGAACTTCTCATAGGAAAACAATTAATAAAACAGAGGGTTGTAAGTTCAAGGCTGCGATCTCAACACTTTGATTGCCGTGTAGGAATTTAATTCACAATAAGAATTAGACAATTAAACGATCATTTTATGCAAAAAATTAAAACCAAATCCAAAGGTTTTTAAACGTGAAAAATATGATCTTTCATTTATTTCTTCATACTTGCTGAAATTTGAAAAATTACCAAAAAATTTTGGTTTTGATCAAAATAAATCAGTAGTTCTGTGATTGTGATGACAAATAATAATCCCGTTCTAAGTATAAAACTGGTATATGGATGTTTTTCTGAATCAAGGATGGGAATAAAAGTAAAAATAAAATAGAATAAGTTTTTTTTTTGTTAAATTGGATTTTTTTTTTAATTTGACTGTTTTTTTTTAAATTCAGAATAAAAAATGCATTTTCATTCCAGTTACAGTCAATTTGCTTATAAAGATTAATTCCAAATTTCGTTCAAATTGCTGAATTTTAAATACTAAATTTTATTTGAAAATGCTATCAAAGAACGGTTATTCTTAATTTTCAATTTCTATTACAAGTTTCATTCGTGCTTTTTTCTATGTGCCGAATTTAAATTATTATTTTTTAATATAGAATGCATAATCAAGTTCTGTAAAGTTATATAATAAAACTCTACTAACACAATAGAATAGGATTATTCGTCAAACTTTCACAAAATTTTGTTCGAAGAATACCTTGATCGTTTTTTTAAATTGCTGGATACTAACAAAAATCACATTTAGTTATATTTGCAAAAAGGTTTATTAGAAAATCCTTTTTTCCAAAAAATATTAGAATTTTAATTTCGTAGTTTTTCACACAATATGTTCTTCACAGCATAGATCAGTAAAAATAACAAAAAATATTATGTGTCAATTTTTCATTCATCTCCAGCTAAATAAGAGTTTTCAAATATATTGAAAATATCCACGTGTTTTGGAAAAAAACCGTATTATCTAGTGTTGTTTCAAAACAGGTTTATGCATCAAAGGGTTAATTATAAATGAAGTGATTGATCTTGATCTTTGTTCTGATATTCTAAAAACAGCGTCAACAAGAAAAAAAGATTTAATCAACCTTCAATAAAACGAGATATTTGCTATGTCGACTTTTTGGCTTGATTCTATAACGAAATCAACCCTAGAATGTTAATTTCTGAACCGATCAAAATCGTGGTCTAACCCTTTAATGCATGACTTTTTTTTAAATGAGAATAACGGTTGTTAGGTTTCGAGCAGTATTTTTCTACACGAAAACACAAACACACCTAATATTGTAAACCATAATATTCATAGTACCCACACAATCACACACACTGACAAAATCAAAGCCAACTGTCATGAAGATAATATGAGCAATATTCAATAAAGTTAGTTGGGACGCAATCGTCACACTGCAAGGTTCGTTACGAATTCGGATTAAAGTTCGTTTCCAAAGTTACCGTTTGTTTCATCTGAGCCCCCGTGATTTCAACCAAGATTGGTTGTCGCCTTAGCTGTATCAGCCCGCCTGTTACGGAAATATATAATATTAACCGTTGCACGTCGCAAACCTGGAACGCCGGGGTCCAACAACGGTTATTGATTCAGTAAAAAAATAACATTTTCATTCGAATAACACAACTGAACAGATTTGAAGTCGATACTTTTATAAAAGTTATCAAAAATCAATTCAATACGATTTTGCCAATTTCTTCCAAACCTTGTTAATTGGGGACAGGAAAGTGTTTGTGATTGATAAAGATTAAAATTTTTTTTGCCTTTCAAAAAAAATATCATATTTGAAATACCAGTTCCTTTTAACCTCTTGTGTATTTTTGGGAATTCATCACTCAAAAATGTCCACGCTTTTCCGAGATATTTTGATTAGTGTTGTTTTAAAACAACACTTTGCATTAAAGAGTTAAAAGCCCGATTTAGGACAGAGACTCAAATTATTTCAGTACGATTTTTTTACTCAAATTTATTTCAATAAAATAAATAATATTTGCGCTGTGAGTCAATGGGCCGCAGCTTTAACATCTAAAGAACCGCAGGTTGCCGACCATTGACCTAGAAGAATTCGAATTATAACATCTGGCGGCATCTGAAAATCCAAGATGGCGGCTTCCGCTTAACTTTAAAAAGCTGTAAATGATTGAAAATCTCATAAAACATCCACAATATTGAGTTAAAGGGATCATCGACTCTAAAAAGCTAAAATAAATTATACAAAATGCAGCATGATGGAACAAAAAAATATCAGTACAGCTTGACATAACTAGTTGAAATCAGATATAACAAGATAAATTTAAATTTTAAACATGGAACATCAATACGGAAAAAAACTAAAACAATATAAAATATGACGAAACTAGATGATTGAAAAAAAAACAAGAGCAATAGAACAGGAGCAAAATAAAAAAATCCTATGGACTTGTGATATAGCTCAGTTGGCGAGTCTGTTGTCTCCTGAGCCGATGTCCGCGAGTTCGAGCCCAAGAGCAAACATCGAACACAGTTGTACCGGATAAGTTTTTCAATAACGATCCGCCAACTGCACAGTTGATAAAGATTGTAAAACGACTATAATCGAAACAAAAAAAATTTAGATGTGATAAGATTATAATCAAGATGAAACATGGTTTAAACAGGAAAACGTGATCGACAAGACAAAAAAAGAATCAAACGTAAAACTAGGCAAACAAGATTTTTTTTTAGTTTCTATTATCTATAGTCTATAGTCGGCTAAGGAGACAACTGACTTATCAACTGAGCTATATTACAACCCTAAAGGCAAACAAGATAAAACAAAACATAAGAAAAATAAACCTAAATGTTCAGAAAATAAACAAAACACAATTTATTAAGTAAAAACAAGATGTATTAAGATATTAAAAGACATTATAATTTAGAAATAAACAATAAAAAATGTAATTGAAAACTATTAGTATTCAGAAGTTAACGAAAGTCTTCATTTAGGATTGACAGCATTTAAGCAATATGACATTAACGTTGCCTTTAAGTTCTTAAACAAAATAAAAAAAAAATTACAAAAACTGAAGACGAAATTCCAAAGCAAAAACAGCAAACGTAGTGTACGACATAAAATGCTGAGACAGTCTTCCGAAAATCACTCGGAAGAAACGCTCATGATAGGTTTCTAGTTGGAAACATTCAAAGCCGATTGCTGCTGCCTGTTGTTCCCTAGAGAATCGGCAGAGCGACAATGCGAAGTCAATGTAAACAAGATTCAAAAGCGAGAGTGGACTCGCATCTAAGTCGATCTCTCAAGCTCACTACCTGGTGTATCAGAAGTGATTGAGACACTGAGATCCAATTCGAAAATCCACTCACTCACTCACTCAAACTCAATCAATGCGGCCTTGCATCGGTTCATACTGCCTGCGTACTTTCTGGCAAAGCGGCAGAAACATATGTTCATATGTACTGCCTGCGTGTTTGAATGGCTATTTTAATCCTCCCCAACAACAGCAACAACAAAGCAAGATGTATCAGGCAGACAGCATTCGATCATCGATCAGTAAACGAGTGAGTGAGTGAGTGATTGAGCAAGAAAAGTTATTGACTGAAAAAAAGAAACTGAAAATCAGGTAGCTCCTCACTCAGTTGAGAATTCCAACTGGAGAAGAAACGTCTCTCTTTCAAATTTTATTTCTTTGATTCTCGGAGCAGCGCTGTCGAACACAATCTTTGCCCCACTGGGAGATAAACCAACCGACAATTTAGGTTTTGCTTTCGCTGTTGAAAACGTTTCAGTGTCTCTCATGAGAATTGAGTGATATTCGGAACACTGTGCTGAGAAAGTAATTTGATTCTCTTCCATTTTATTTAGGGTAAATGAACTAGTCGAAATTTGGTCTTGAGCGGAACCAATTACTTTTCCTAAAATCTAGGCAATAATTATTTATAAATCTTACCAAAATGATGAAAAAACACTTTTTCAAGATTTTTTCGTACAAGCTTTGTTATTTTTGCTAAAATTTATGGAATGAAATAATTTTATTAGAAGCTTTAAAAACATACTTATTTCTGCTGCAATTTTCACCAATCTGTGCTGACTTTGAACGTCAATTTATGTAACCCTTGGCCGTTATAAACTGATTCTTAATGACTAAAATGGTAGAAAAAATCTTATTAGAAGCATTATTCAGGTTTTCGTAACAAGTATTCCATCAAAATATCAATAAATCACGTAGTTTTTAAAAGTAAAATATGATCTTGAGTGGAACCATCTTCGATCTTGACTGGAACTACTAGCTTCCAAAATAAACCGCTAGGTGCGCTGCCTTATGTCTTATGTCTCACATGCAGGTTTTACCCCTGAATTTTAGTAACACCTTTTTATTTTACTAATTATATCAGCTTTAGGGACAGAAAAGATGTTAAATTAAGTTCGAATACAACTAAAAATTACTTTAATTGATATCACAGCGTACCAAACCAGGCACTCAAAATGTTTAGTTTTTGGGGTGAAAGAAATGTTTTTCGGTTTTTTCTTTCAGAGGAACGACGGTCAGGTGGAGGAAGGCTTTCATACTTTTTTTTTTGGCATAACTAGAGAACAAATGAAGCCAATAAAGTAAAGTCATTATTCCAGAATAAGAATTCGATCTTTAAGAAGCAGCTTTCGTTTAAAGACGTTGTTCTTGATGTTGAAATTCCAATTGAAAACGATATACCAATAAACAAAAATTAAAATTATTTTTTACACCAATTCCTCCAGTTCTTAAATGTTTGCAAAGCACATCTGGTTAGCTATTTTATAATACTTAACGATTTAATTGGTGGCCTGGTAGTGAAAACCTATCCGATTCCCTAGTGTTTGATGTTTAGACTTGAGCTGGAACTCATGAAATCGGTTTGGGAAAAAAGTGTTTTATCAATTGAGCTAAATGCTTAATGTTTCCATATTTTCTTAATATAAATTAATTTCATCGTGATTCATAAGAAACAAGAATTTATTATAAACTTTTCTCTATGAATAAGTTGTTTAGAGCAAGAATGCTGAAATCAAAGAAAAGTCTGTAATTTCACAGAATTTTGAGCAAATTTTTATCACAGAATCTGGGCCACTGAACATAGAAATTTGAAATATTTACAGATTTCACAGAATTTTTGAATTTTGAATAGATTTCCATAATTATAATTTTTGGTCAATATAAAATTTAGGTTTCTTACTTTGAATTTGAAAAGTTTGATAAGAATTCCAATGTTAACGGATTTTCCCCAACTATAATATCAAAAAAGAAGCAATTTATCATAAATTTTCAATGAAATTAAAGGAATTAGCATCACAGAAATCCATCACTGAATTTTGGGATAAAAGTACAAAAAATTCAATTGTTCCTCTCAAAACACATTGATTTAGAGCAATGTACAGTTTTATTCGCAAAATCTGTAATTTAAGGCATCTTCTTTTATATAACTGACTTTGTCGTAACCTTCAAAAGTTGTTCGGGGCAATATGACCCTAAGCACGCACATTCAAATTATCACTCAAATATACTAACGAACCTAATTTTTTAGATGAAATTACTAAAATTTGTGTATAGAGAATCTATTCTTTCAAAATAAGATACAGTGAATCAAAGTGAAAATTGAATATATTTTTTGAAGTAAGAAATAAATTTGAACGGATATTTTGAGAACAACTTTGGAAGGCAAAGTTTTTGTTATTTACGTAAAAACATCAATTTTTGAACTTTATAATCTTATTAGATAAAATTTAATAGAAGTTTTCACAGTTACACAAAGATTATGAATGATAGCTATTAAAGAAAAAAAGCTTTAAACATTTTTTTATTTATTTTTTATACATTTTTAAACAAGCGGCAAACAACACGATAATTTAGTATTTTAAGAACTATATTCAACAAAATAAACATTTAGGTAGGTCTTTGAGAACGAAATTTTTTTATTTGAATGATTTTAAACGGGTAGAAAATCAGATATCCATGTTTTACATTCATAATTTATAAACACTAATTTAAAATGACTAACTCTTAATTTCAAAAGTAAATATTTTACAAATAAGATTTTTTGGACGGTTCAAATTGTGTTTGTTTGTGTGTGTTTGTTCAAATTGTCCTATTCTGAGGAATAGTTTATCTGGCCTTTAATTTAATCCGTTATGCCTATTACTGCACGTAATTTATACGGCATGTCTGTAAGTTGAAGGTCTCTCATGCTAGTTTTTTTCTTGTATTCCCACTTATTGCTTTATATCGTAAAACCCATAAACTGGAGTCAATGTACGTACACTTTACAGGTTCGTTACCCGTTCTCATTAGAATAATCTTTGAACAAAAAAATCTTTATAACAACCGGTTTTAGCTTTTTCTAGTAGTAAACTAGCTGTTGAATACGGCTTTTAACATTTTAAAGATGAATTCAACGTGCAACATCAGTGAAAGTCTAGCACTGCACTAATCAGTTCTGCCTAACCTATTTCATCAGCCGAAATGTTACGGATCGCTAGAAAAGTTCTGCAAATTCCGGTCAATGGGGTCACTTTTGGCAAACTCATCACTCATTGAATGATAGCGTCTATCGTCTCGTTATCATCATTCAATGGCCTACGCGGTACGAAGTAATACGTAACAGAAATTTGCGAACTGATGATAAGAGCCAATCGGAATGGCAACAGTACCTTTTTTGGCGGAATGCTCTACTCTTAGCAGTGATAAAGATACGGCTCGACCTGGACACACCTCTCAATCATCCTGCGGGACGACGTTTGACTGTAGAGCGCATCAGCTGGAAGCATTTTACAATCACTCGATGATCACGCAGCTTCTCGAGTGGCATGATTGGGACTGCTCTGTCTTCGAACGATAAGGAACTGATACGTTCTCGAGGAAAGGGCAGTGTGAAAATGAGTAAAAGTTACGTCAAGATAAGAGAAAAACCTGTGAGTTTTTAGAGAGGACTATTGAAAAATGGTGGCACTGTGTCTGATGAATGCTTTGTCATATTTTAGAAACATTAAAAAAAATGATGTTTAGAATATGTGGTATTTTTGAGTTTTTTGAACTTTTAAATTTTAAAATTTTAATTTTTTTATGTTATTGTTGTTATATTTTATCAACATTCAAGAACATAAAAACGTATTTATGGTGCTTTTCTTAATTATAGGGGAGAATGAGGATACTTGATCCCTGGGGATACTTGATTCCTTAGCTATATCTCGTAACTGGAATGTCTTACAATGATCAAATGTTCTAGAAAAATGTGCCAAATGGAGCAAATCGACAATGCTCAAAACCCAAATAATTTTAACAAAATAATTGTTTGAGTTATTGAACTTTGTTCGAAAATTTTCATAAAATGTGACTAGAAGATCTTTTTTCATCACTTTACAATGTTCCTTACATGGAAAAATTACAACAAAAATATTTAATCCATATATCAAGGGATATATCAAGGGATATATCAAGGGATATATCAAGGGATCAAGTATCCCCACTCTCCCCTATTGGTTCAGTTATAGCGAAAACTATAGATATGTTAATATCGTTCCAAAAAACTGTTTGATTTTGGCACATGTGTCAAAATCGATTGTTGCCAAAAAAACAAACGGGGTCTGTATTCCCGTATACTTATTAAAGAAAAAGGACAAAAATAAACTTAAAGGAACTTTTTTCGCAGATGTCAAAATTGCTTGCAGTCTTCGGGAAAGTTGATTAATAAATTGAAGGCAATATTTGCGAAACCTTGGTAACATTATGCAGTTTTCTCATTCTCTATGTTCACAAGTAATTCCGAGAATGAGAATTGATGGAAAAATTTAATTTAGAATTTATATTCAACGCCCCCAACGTTTTTGCCTCGTGTCATATGACAAAATTACCAACAATTCACCAACACCAATCATTTAACTAAATGGCACAAATTTTACAAACGCGCTTGAATTGTTAATAATACGGAATTTAATTTTGTGTATCAAATATTCACTAAGCATATTTTCATGCACCTTTGTTGGCTTTCAACGATGATCGAACAACATTCAAATAAAAAACTCAAACTAGAAAAATAAAAACTTCCTAATTTTGCAAAAAATTTAAATAACTTCAACACTCTAACTCAAGTGGATTTATCTGATTGAGTAATTTTATACCCAACTTAATAAAAAGACAAAAACTTATTTTAAGGGGGAACTTTTCCATTACCAAGCTCTTTAAAAAACTTCACAAGGTTTTTAAAAAATCCTATGTTTTTTTAAGTGAATTTTCACTGTTTATTTTTGAACTTCATTTAAAGTTTGCAAATTTTTGTTAAAGCTCAGCTTAAAAATCAGTTTCATCAAAATGTTACCAATTTGAAATAAACCGTAACACAATCAAGCGTGTTCAGTCTAAGTTTTTTTTAAACAGAACTTAGAACTTAGAACAAAAAAGTAGTTCTACGAGTTCCGCTCTATAGCGTAAATATGACACTATTGGAAGTTTGACGGCTTGTATCTTAATTCAGGCGTATTCAAATATAAAACATTCTTCGGGACTCTGGAATCATGAAATCTTTAATTTTGAATCAATGCCTTTTTATGGACGCACCCTGAAAGCCCAGGCAAAAATACTCTCCAATCAGATTTTGAGTGTCAATTTGACACTCCTCACTTAAAATTACTATACCTCTCTTGTTCCTCAACCGATTTGTACAAAATTTTATTTTGAGAAACCTCCTAACTTTACGCACCGTCATTTTTCAGTTGAGTTTCAAAAATAAACAAGATTCTTTCAGGACATTTTATGCCATTTATTCTAAGTCAGATTTAGGATAAAACGATGATTAACGAGTTGCTACTAAATCTTTGGAATTTCTCTTTCAAGCTGTGGAAAAAAAAACAAATGCACTTGAAAAAGATTTGACTTATTGGAATTAAAGGTACATTGTCCATTGTTTAAAAAAAATAGTGAATAGAGTGTTTCCTGAAAGAGATTGTGGTAGGGTAACATTTTTTTTTCGTTTTGAAAATGTAAACACCAATTAATCGCTATTTTGATCTTTGATGATAAGAACTGCTCAATGCTATCTTTTAAAAACTTTTTGAATTAAAATTGAACATGCGTATGTTTTTGTTATGTTTACCCTTCCACGATTAAAGCCCTAAAATAAAAGTGCGGCAGACTGTCACCGCGGAGTTCCAATCGAACTGTCAAAAGTCGTTCCAATCGAGCAGAACCATTTTTACCATTTCAAATTCGTGGGAGGTATTGTAATCTGTGTGACTGTGACTTTCAATTTTTTATTGAAATTAATCAAGAATGCAGAGAAAATTCATTGGAGCAAAACGAAAAGAAGCACTTCATTTTTATTTTAACAATTGTCACAACGGAGAACTAATTAAATAATATTCACAGAACGAAAGTCAACACAATCTGCGACACAGCTGCACATCAACAAGAAGTCATGCGAATGTTTACGTTATTGGCAGTGTTGAAAGATTACAGAAGCTTGAAAGTTTTGAACAAAAATAGACCTATCTTGTGCAATTTTTTTCTGAGAAATCGAACGAAGGCTGTTTGAGCAACCGCACTCTTCGGAAAATCTAATTATGGCTGTTTTTACCCTCAACTCCCCTATATTTTTCAATTATTTAAGAAAATAGCATGTTCAGACTTAAAATTTCAATTGAAACGAGTCTTATGTGATTTTTTTTTTCAAAGAATCGAATGGAGGTTGTTTGAACCCCCGCACGCTTCAGAAAATGGAGTTATTCGGACATTCAAATTTTTTCCGAGGAAACAAATTGAGCCTGTTTGAGCCACCGTACGCTTCGGAAAATGGTGTTTGAAGTGACCATTAACGCGTACATGATTTAAAGAACTTATAAAATAGTATAAATAAAGTGGGAGTTTCTAATAAGTTAAAAGCACACAAAAACACGTCTGTCTAGTTGGAAGCCAGAATCAGAAGAGACTGGTCCTTTTACTTATTCTTTTCACGGAGACTCTCCAGCGAGGTTCTCTCAGTTCTCTCGGATTCAATGTTCCCAGAATGGGATTGGACTTACATGTCGAAAGTCCAACTAACTGAACACAACAACTCCTTCACCCTTTAGAAGAAACGTTATACAAATTTAAAACTCTAAATAATGAATCGATGGTATTGCTAAATACAAACATTTTTAATTGCATAATCTCTTTAAACTTTCGGAACCTATTCATAGGAGAACATCTTATTAACAAAACTAGAACTTAATAACGCTCTTCTAAATTATAAAAACTATTTTAATTTTTTATTGCTTCCATGTAAATACTAACGGTTCTCCTCCCCCGAAAAGATGAAACATATCGGTCACGTAGTCGCTGAAATCATCTACGAGGTTAAGTTTCCGCTTCTTCATATTCACTATCTTCTTACGGCGCGCACCAAAAAATGTACGACGGGTGTAAAACGTAAACCAGGTCCATAAAATTACCTGAAAAGGTAAATTCGTCGTGTTGTTCTAAAGATTAGAAATGTTCGTCCGCACTACAAGTTCTCGCTTGTGGGGCGGACCACGCTAAGCCTACTAATGTGTGGTGGTAGATGCAACTCTATCTGTATCTACCACTTCATAGTAGTAGGCTCGTGAGGAACAAAAATTTGGTATGTGATGGTAATGCTTCTAGACAAATTCTACCCGCTCATTTTCACCATCTTTCATTTCTTCTAACCTTCTATCCATCTATATAAAAAAAAAAAATTTTTCATAATCTTTAGATGTCCCTACTAAAAAGGACATCACTTTTCACCGCTAGGCCGATAAATCAAAGTAACAAATTAGAAATAAAACTCACGAAAAATAAGAAAATGTCCTATTTTTCATAGATCCTCCAAAAGCCAATATGATTCGGCATTCTAGTGTCACCAAAAGATCACATAAAGCTGCTTTTAAGTTACTTGGTAACCGTTTACGGAAATTTCAGAAGTAAATAGAATATCGGCCATTCACAACCTTCAATAAAATAAGGCTTATTTTCTTTTTTTATAGGTTTCAAATATCAAAAGCTATCCATAAGTTATGAAAATAATCAAAATAATGACTGCATTATAATAAATTTTGAAAAACGAATTGAACGCTGAAAATATTGTTTTTTGTTGTTGTTGTTTTACCAAATATCCCTCGTTTATTTGAATATTTTTGTTTTTTTGCAAGTTATTTTCATAGCGAAATTGTCACTTTGTAGAATTTCAATTTTAAAACTCAATTCATCATTGTTGATTATGGTTTAAACAAAAAAAAATTAGAAATATAGTTGTGCAAACCAATTATAACAAAAACTTCAATCATTTCAATATAGTCTAATTGCACCTTAGATAAAGTTTTCAGGATTGAAAAAAAATTTAATAATTCAACCAGAATGTAAAACTAAATCAAAACGCTGCTGATTTGCAATACATCAATGATTGAGCATGTCATTATGTTTTTCCTTTAATATATGCAAGTAGTCTCAATGAGTACGCAAACAAATAAACACAAAATTAACTGTTGATAAAATATCACACAAATACCGAAATTGGCCAAAAAGAAAAAAAAGAAAAAAAAGGTATACAAAGCATAAAAATGGCAATCACAACCAATCGGCATTAAAAGATTCATTTTTTTAAATCAATTCCAAAGTTTTTCAATATGGAAAAAGAAACACATACCTTACAAAAATATGCTGCCACCATAAACAAACAAAACATAAAAATCCGCAACATTTTCCAACTGCCTCCAAGCACACATTACATCTCTACCTCCAAAGCAGTTCATCTCCAAAATCCAAAGGTGCACACCTCCGAAGATAACAGCTTTATCGCCTCCAGGAAAATCTGCTAAAAATTCCACCTTCCGTCGAAAATTGTTCGGAGAAACTCTAAATTCCATAACTGTTTTTAACTTATGGCTTTGCTCATCCAACTCACTAGTGAGAAACTCACCATGTGAGAAACTCACTGACGTTACTGGAGCAGAAAAACAACACTCGGATTCAGTGTGTGCAGGTTGCTTCTTTTAACCAAAAGAGAAACGGCGAGAACTTAAAAGATGAGATGAATGCTGTCAAGAAAGGAGAAAAAATCATTAAAATGCTGAGGCAAAACAAAATGACGTTTCCGCTGAAAATGTGCTTCACATAAAAAAATATAAAAACTATTACAACAGCAAAATTATTGTTTAACAAAAAAAAACACAAACAAAAATTCGCCGAACAAAACCATAGTGGGTTGTTCAGAAAAAAAACTCCTGATAAAAGGCCTTTAGCCATCACTTGAGGCAACAAAACTGCCGATTATGGTCCCACAAAACTGCACCAAATTACTTACGCTGCGGCGTTCAAAAAATGAAATTAACACAATTGAACTTGCCGCTTCATCCTCGTCGCCATTTGAAGTGACCATTAACGCGTACATGATTTAAAGAACTTATAAAACGTGTTGGGAAATTAAGGTAAAACAACTCCTGCTTCTAGTGCGTTGGGGGCCTCAAATAGGCTTCGTTGAATTATTCGAAAAAAACACACCAGATACGAACCATTTGGATTGATAATTTGAAAGTCCAAACATGCTTTTTTTCTGAAATAATTGAAAAAATGGAGGGGAATTGAGGGTAAAAATAGCTACGAATCCATTTTCCGAAGCGTGCGGTAGTTCAAACAGCCTTCATTGAATTCCTCAGAAAAAATTGCACAAGATAGGTCTATTTTCGTTCAAAATTATTAATTCTACATATGTTTTTTTTTCTGGATTGTATAAAAAAAGGGGAAATATAGGTTAAAAAGGCACTATAACTTCGTTCGTAACCTCGTGCGGCGTCTGAAACTACGTCTTATCAATTTTCTTGACATTTTCACTAAAGGAAAATAATCTGTCATGGATTTGTTTCGTCTAGGAGGGAAGATATTACATTTCATCGCGATTTATGCACTTTTTCCCCATTGCGCATTGGGTAGAAATCAACCAAATTATGCACACTTTATCATTTATGTGTATTGTTTACATGCTGCCAAACTCGAAGTCGTGTTTTTCGCTTCAACGAAAATGGAGGTGATCCAACGCGAGTCGAGAGAGCAAACTCTTTCCAAACACCTGGAATTTCCTGACCTGTCGTACCGGAAGTTGGGAAAAATGTTGAACATTCACCATTCAACCGTCTCCAGAGTGTTGAAGCGATTCCAGGAGCAGTTGATGTTGGACCAAGGAAAAGGAGCTGGAAGAAAACCGGGACCTAGAACAAAAAGGCGGAGGGAAAGGGGAAGCGGATGATTACAGCAAATCTCTACATCTTAAGCTGTGATTAAGTCCAGAATGCAAAGAAGAGAGCTGGATCACATACATACAAGGTACAGAACTTCCCAAACCGCGATGAGCGCCAACAATCGCTCGGGCTAAAACTCGGGCACGGAAGCTCCACGAGAAGAGGCTGACAAAATATGGCTGCTATGTGATGGACGACAAAACGTATATAAAAGCCGATTTTAGGCAAATTTCGGGGTTGGAGTTTTTCACTGGCAAGAGCAAGTTCGATATGAACGACAAATTTAATAAGAAGAAAATGTCAAAGTTTGCCTCCAAATATCTTGTTTGGCAGGTTATTCACTCCTGCGGACTGATGAGTAAGCCTTTCGTGACAAAGGGCACAGTAAATGGCGAGATCTACAAATCTGAGTGCCTGGAGAAGCGCCTTTCGCCGTTCTTGCAGCAGCACGACGAAGCTCCGCTATTTTGGCCAGATTTGGCTCTATTCAAAAAGAGTCCTGGAGTAGTATGAGACCAATTCTGTCCCTTTTGTTCCAAAGGACCCACCAAATTGTCCGGAGCTGCGGCCGGTGGAGCAGTACTTGTCAATAATGAAGCGAGAACTTCGGAAGAGCAAGAAGACAGTCAAAGACGAGACATGTTAAGAAAATGAAAAAAAAAAACTGAGAAACTGGTACCGGATGGCACTATAAAGACTTTGATTGAAGGCATCAAACGAAAATGCGTTCAATTTTACACTCGCGGCTTCATCGATTAACTTTTCTCTTGGTTTTTGAAGAAAATATATCTATGTGTAAAACTCGCCTTGAATTTTGGTTTGATTCTAAATATTATAAGAATATTGGCTTGATATCTTTGGTGTCGCAATAATTTCATGTTACCCTTTGAGTAGGTATTTTGCCAAACCATGGCGTTTGGTGTCTGTAAACTCCTGGTAACCTAATTTTTTTTTAATGATACAAAATTTCATGAAGGCCAATTAATCTGAACCCTTTTTTCTCTTCATCTACCGCTTTGTAATCTTCTTACAAGTTTTGCTGAATTTACGTCGCTGACTTCATAATCAGTCATAAAAATGAGGGGATGCTGAAATGTTAATTTTCACTTATAGATGGCACTTTATTTTTTTTGTTGAGCTTCCACTAGCATAGTGATGGGGGAGTCAGAAAGATTGGTCAAACTATCAAAATTACATTTTTCAACACTTGTTAAAAATCAAATACATGCTTAACTGAAGAAGATGAAAGCTAGTTGGAGATTCAATGAACGAGCCTAGAGATTCATAACTTTTAATCTTCGTTTATAATAAATTGATAGATCCTAGGCTTACACAGTAAACGAAAATTACCGAGTTCGGTAATTTTTTTTACCGAAATCCTAACATGTGTAAATCGTTAAACTGTTCGGTAATTTTTTCGGTAAAAAATAAACGAACATCGGTAAATCGATTCTTCAGTTACCGGTGTTCGTTTATTTTTTACCGAAAGAATTACCGAACAGTTTAACGATTTACACATGTTAGGATTTCGGTAAAAAAATTACCGAACTCGGTAATTTTCGTTTACTGTGTAGGCCTTTTATCTTTAATATTTTTATTAAAAAACTAACTTAAATCTATTTTTCATTTCTTCTCTGGGCATGTTCAGCGTTCAACGTTAGCATGTGCATTTTAAAGGTATAAAAAATTATATGGACTGAATGTATGAGGAGAAATCAGAAAAATAAAGTAATTGTCTTTAACGTTCCAAAATTTTTAATATTAACGAATTTAATACATTGACAAACTTAATTCTACCTGATATTCGTATTTAGATATTTATCTGTGCATCTGATAGCTGATATCTCCTGAAAATGTTAAGTTGGAGGATATTAGAAAGCTAACCAACAAATGGCTTGGTTCGAATTCCAGTTGTTGGAAAAAATTGTTAAATGAGAACTTAAACATATAAATTCGGCTTAGTGCTGCATTATCGCATTATCGAGGGCGCTGATTTTGTCTTCAAAGTCAATGTGAACGTTTTCAAAAATATGACCGTATTTTTCGGTGAATTCTCCGGGAAAGGTGGATTGATTTGAAAGCGGCTTCTTGTAGTATTCGTAAAACCTCTTCTAAAATACATGCATCCTTAACACTAATCTGCTCTTGAGTGTCAATATGACACTACTGAAAGTTAGGTGGCTTGTAACTTTATTCGGGTGCATCTAAATAAAAAAAAATCTTCGAAGACCCTAAATGAATTCTTAAAATCATCAATTTTGCATTGGACACTCCTCGCTTAAAATCACTATGTCTCTCTTTTTTTTCAACCAATTTGTACCAAATTTATATTTTAAGAAACCTTGTATTGTTACTCAAATATGGTTTTCGAACATTATGCACATGCAACACTTAAGTTTTCCGTTATTCAAAGTCTAAGAAAAAAAATCCGAAAATCATGGTTCGGAAATAAGGCTGTAGATTAGCTACGGTATGCTCAAAAAAATTTTCACTGAGTGACCAAGAAAACTGAAGAAAAGAAGTCGATTGGGAGAGATATATTGGTTTTAGTCAGGAGTGTCAAATTGATATTCCTGGGCTGGGACTGTAACGAATAGCAATTTCTGGAACGGATGAGGGTTAAAGCCAATCAACTAAAGAAGACTGGGACCAACTTAGAGATAGAAGCTTTTCGGAACACACTTTCATGGCTGATTGAGAGATAGGAACATCGATTAAATCTTTCGACTTAAAGTATATATAGATAAAAAAAGTATTTCATTTGGCATTTTCCTAACTAAAATTCAACCATTCGAACAAGATTATTTGAAACAAAAATTCTGAAGCCAAATGTGTATTCAAAACAAAAATACTCTCATAACCTCGAGTTTGATAAAATATCCGATGGAATATGTGCCACAAAATTGTGGACTGACTACAAACTCGTCACAACATCTCCATTAAAACAACCATATAAGCAAAGATCACGTTTAATTCATATTTTACAAACATTCGATTCAATGGCAGGCAAGTACTTATCTCACCTAGCAACTAGTAACTAATAAGATGTGTGTATTGTAGGAGTAGCTGTGCGGCCCATTAGCGATCATCGACTTCATAACTGACTGTTTTATTATCTCTTGGTTCACTTCTAGCTGTTGCGATTTTGGAAGCCGGCATTGCACTTGCTCTTATTTCATGCGCTCGCTTTCCCTGTTGCACACCACGTGTTCAGACGGCGTTAGTTTAGTTTCTCAATCAATGGCCATCCGACTTCAGGAACTCGGTATACTGTTGTTCGTTCATGAGTGTTTTCAGCTCCTCTGGTTTGGTTACCTTAAGCTTGAACAGCCAGCCTGAAATTTGGACGAAAGATAAAATTAGGATAAAAGATTTTTTCAAAAGGATAGACTAAGTTGAACTTCTCTTTAAGATGAAAAAAAATTAACACAAAACGAACTTTACCCTTTTCATAAGATGACGAATTCACCAGCCCAGGAGTTTCTTCGACGGCAGAATTCTTCTCTGTCACAACACCGGACACCGGCGTGTATACTTCACTGGCGGCTTTAACACTTTCGAGGGCTCCGACTTCATCCTTCTGACTCAGAATGGTTCCGACATCTGGCAGTTGAGCAAATACTATATCACCAAGTGCTTCCTAATAAATGCCAAGAAACAAAATATTTTTTAGCCACGACTGTCATCAAGGAAAAATCGGAAAATTCGTTACCTGTGCAAAGTTCGAGATTCCTACGGTTCCGATTTCACCATCAACTGAAACCCATTCATGTTTATCAGTATAGAGTCGTTCTGGAAATATAAAAAATATATAGAAAAATCTATATAATGTCAGCTATTTCAAAGGATGAGTTCTATTGGCACAAAACATAAGAGTTGCTAGCAAAAATAAAAACCATAAACGTTGGTCAAGGTTGAATCGCCTGAACTCATTCCGCAATCATAACACATAACACATTACATCGCCGCCAATAATTAGCATCTGTTTGGGCGTTGATACCACAAAGTTGGGATTAGAGATTATTCTGAATCGAGTTCATACGTTTTACTACGAGAAGGTTATCGAGCCCCATTTAAACACGGACACACTTCGCTCGTTCTCGTAGATAGTGCGCAAATTGTTCTCAAATAACAACATCGTAGCAACAAACTTGGTCTTTTTTGGGTTTTTTTCTTAGTTAAGCAAAAGATGATGTAAGCAATGGTGTGGTTTTCATCACCTGTTTAATGATTTGAAATGTGAGATTTTTGTGAAAAAAATCCAACTAAGTTTAAAAAATATAAATTATATTTGGGAATACAAGTTTGAATTTGGATAATTTTGATTGACAACACTGCATGATGAAGACCCTTTTCGAATCCTCCTAAAGATGTCCTCATCGCTAAGAATAAGTTCCACCATGGAGTGATATGTCGCGAACATCGTCTAGGTTGTTCTTAACACGTTTGTCGCCACGCTCATTTTGGAAGTTTTACTAGCCGGGCCCGAAAAAATTCTTAGAGAGAGAGAGATTAAAGAGAAAGTACTCCAACGTGTGGTTAAACTGAGCGGCTAATTAGTCCCACGGCTTCAAACGTGTTAAAGACATTTTTTCAAAAAAAAAAATCGCGTGAATTTCTAAATGGTTTTTTTTGGAAGTGTATATAATTTAAGGTTGACAGATTTCCCAGTTTTATCCGGGTTTACCCGGATATTTGATACAAAATTTGATAAAAGTGCGGTCCGACCCGGTTGCCTGCATTTCTTTGAAAAAGCCCGGATATTGCCGGATTCATTCATTTTATTTGCATAAACAAACAAAAAAAAATTTGGATAACATGCCGTTATTAAGCCAACCCATTTTCTGATAAATAGAAACTTCTGATGAAAAAACAAATTGCCATTTTTTTTTGATTGGTGTTGAGTGATGCCTGGGTTTTGACCAAATTTACCCGGATATTGATCGGGATTTTTGGTCGACATTTTGGAATTGAATGCCCGGATTTGGCCAGGTTTTTACACAAAATAGCCTATATTTGTCCGGCCCGGGTACGTGCTGAAAAAAATCAGTCATCCTTTGTTTAATGAAATAAAAAATGTCATAATTCAATAACATACGAAACCGCAATAATCGACCGTTTGACAATATTCGTGCATGAAGGTTAGTCGATGATCTAATATTATCGGCATCAAAAACGTGGGAGTTGCAATCGTTCCTTAACCTGCCCAAAGGCCCCACATCATATTTCTGCTCATCAACTCTCACGATCTACCATTTCGTTGAAAGAACAAATTTTAAGGTTTCGCAGCTATTAACAGCTATTGATCTTTCTAAGGATATTTCTAAGATCTACATCCAAATTGCAATTTCTTTTAGACTAGTTAGCAATGTGACAAAACACAAAACGAAATTAATCCAATTTTATTCGCGATTCGATTGAACAAGAAACATTACGTTTTCAATGGTTATGGAAGTCAGGGGTGGCAGGTGGTTTTGACAAAAATCAGGACACCACGATGAAAAAAAAACAGGATTTTTCAGGACACCACTAAATTGATGAAAATAACGCGAAGCTCTGCTTGGATTGCATAACTAAAGGCGAAATACAGGTGCTGAAGACGCCTCAAATTATGCAACTGAAGCGAGAAGAACCTTGGATGGCCTGAAGTTAATATCGAAAAACAATATTTAAATTTCATTATCATCTATTAAACTGGTTAAACTATTTTTTTAAAGGTTTATTTGATTTTCCCACCATTGAATAATAAATTTAGTTACAGTTGACATATTATTTAAAAATCAGGACAAATCAGGACATTTTAAGGGTAATTTTTCAAACATGGAAAAATCAGGACGGCCTCTCGAAAATCAGGACAAATCCTGATAAATCACGATACCTGACACCCCTGATATTGACTAATTTCACGCCAAATCGACCCGAAATTGTCATGACCCTATCAGAATTCATTGAAACTTTGGCATAAAATTCTGTGTGGGCAACTTGAGGCAACTTACACAGTAAATTTTTGCCTCGGTTTCCAGCAAAAAAAAATGCTGGAAACGCTCAGCAATCCAAATGTTTGCTGGAAACCAGCAATCGATTTTCGAATTGCTGGATTTTTCAGCAATCGGTTGGGTTCTTGTCATTTTTGCTGAAAAATCAGCAATCGGTTTTCAAATTGCTGGACTTTCCAGCAATTGATCTAGTTTTCTGGAAAATCAGCAATCGAGTTGTCACATTGGAGTTTGTTTGATTTTGTACGCTGAAGCAAGGTGAGACTCTATTTTACGAATTTTGGTAAGATTAATATAATTATTTTTATTTTCCTCTATATTCTAGCAACCAGACATAAGTCAAGGGTGAGTTTTTATTGGACAGATTTCATAAAGACACTAATCAGAACTCTTTTCTCAGGTGGCGAATGATCAACACTTTGGCACAAAGCTGCCACTCCAGGGCCGGTGTTTAAAAAATAAGTTCTTGGAAATAAATCCAAACATAATTTTAAAATGAAAGAAACAAATTCTTTTTCATTGCTCATTTTTTTCTTTTTTTTCTCAGGGAACATTGCTCATTATAAACACAGGCAGTAATCAATATTTAATTTAGAATTGAAATATAAATTTGGTACTAAATACAGCCGGTTGTTTTGAAAGAAATAGCTGGTTTCCAGCAATCTGGATTGCTGATTTTCCAGCAATTTTTATTGCTGGAAACCAGCATTAACGTTTGCTGTTTTTTCCAGCAATTTAAATTGCTGAAAATTTTGCTGGAAAGTCAGCGGGACAAAAACCAGCAAAATTTTGCTGGTTTCCAGCAAAAAAAAATTGCTGTGTAGTTTGCCTAAAAACTATCTAGAGTAACATTTGAAAATTTCTCAGGCAAATACAATTTTACAGGATTAAATTTTATAAACATTTTTTGCTCGAAAATTACAATTTCTGCACAAATAAGGTTCATGAAAGAATTTTGGCACATTGATTGAATTTTTAGAAAAAAAAAGATGTTTTTTTTAATTCTACACTGAGAAAAATATATTTCAAAAATTAAAACTCATTTTCCCAAAAACTGCAATCTCAGAATTTGATGAAATTTTTTCAAAGCCTGGTAATAACAAGGCCTACAAGTCATTCATACATTGCAACTGGTGCATATTTAGGAGGAAAGAGTTTCTAACAAAAACTTTTTCATGATTTTTTTTTCGAAAATCATGTTATTTATTTTTTCAGTGTATATTTCCAACCTTTAATTCAAAAACTGCTCCGTTCAATTGATTGTACTGATTTTTAGGAAATAAGAGTTTCGATTGTAATAATCGATGGTAAAAGTTTGTGGAAATCCTACACTGAAAAAAAATGCAAACTAAAAACTTAAAGTCGATTTAAAAACAAATATTGGCATTTCAGAATTCGATCTTTCTTTTGGTGGTGGGAAATAACGTGGTCTATAACTCTTCTGGACATCGCAAAGTGAGCACTCTGAAGAGAAAAGTTTTTCTAACAAAAACTTTTTTATATTTTTTTTATGAACAACGAAATACAAATGTTTTGGTGTATAATGATAAAACTTAATTAGAAGTAGATCATTATAGTATAGTAATCCATTGACTCCGCGCATATTTCAAAATAAGAACAAACAAAACACATACTATTGCAATAATCAAAGATGGGGGGCTCCGTTTGATCGAAGAAACAACGGCTCACCGACTGGATTTGAACCTGCAATTTTCGCTTTAGTACAGCGGCACGTTAGCCAATTACACCACGGTAATCGTGAGTGACAAAATGTCTCGCTCCATCGGTCTACTGCTGGATCTTCTTTCGATACACTCCATGTGTCTCGCATGTGCTCTTCGCCCATTATTGATTTTTTTTTCTCCGGGATTTTAAGCCCAATGGGTTTATTCATCCCAAACTCCCACCATTGATCGCCGAGCGCGCACATGGTCAATTGATTCGGGTTCGGGTAAGACGATTCCAAACTGATATAATTAATGAAAATCGGTTCAGTAGTTATACTACAAATACTGAAAATAGTTATGCCGTTTTCGTTTTTCTCCACTAGCGCGGGGCAAAACTTTTTCGGAATAAACAAACAGAATCGTTACCCGGGACGATGCAAATATATGGTTGCTATACTCACCCTTATGTTTACCCCCAACACTGACAACTTTTACGGGGTGCAACCGCCTGCTTGAGGTTCAAATCTCGGGCAAAACTAGTGGACTTCTTAATTAATAAACGAACATAATAACAGCAGTTAGGGCAAAACTCGTGGGTAACTAGGTTGCCACTGCCAATAAACGAAAACACTATTAGAAAAAACTATCAAATCGATTATGAACATTGTGACCACCTTTGGCATTCTCGAGAACGTATTAGCGTCGCGACGCCTACTAAGTTAGGTTTCTGGACACTAAAGATGTAGCACTCTCTTAGCTCTGCGTAACTGATTTTTTAGTTCCCTATTGTTCCTAAAAATTTTGTTTTTAAGGATTCTTGACCCGGCTCTAAAAATACTCCTTGGAGTTGGGAATTCAACGATTTGAAACTATTTTAAGGTATATTTTTCATAAGTTATTCTAGTAAAAAATGAGTAGTTTTCTAGGTTTAATAAGCATATTGCGAGCAGTTATCACGTGGATGATTCAATATCTGTACGAAAAGTTTCAGTTTATGTTATAAGATGTTCGAATGATCCATTTGAAGAATCGTTCAGTTAAGAAACTTCATGGTTTAGAATCTACTGGCCTCTCATGAACATTATACCTTCTTGTTTTGTTTGTTGTCCTTTTTCAGGTTGAAGCCAAAAACTGTTTCTGAAGTTCTGTTGAAGGTTTTCTACACAATGTTTGCACACTACCTGATCCAGGGATGATAACTGTCAGAATGTCATTGAAAATTTCTCCGAAGCCTAAAGCGACATTCATCAGTTCTAAAACGACCGTCGCAGTCATGTCCTTTTTTGGTTTTTGTGAATGTCATCGCTATGAAACTCCCTCGAGGAATTCGGTGGTTGCTTCAATGGTATTGAACCCGGGAAAATTTCTATTTGTACGAGAGTAACTACCGTAAAATATGTCTCAACGCCTCAAAATACCTCCAAATCGTCGAATTCCCAACTGCATACAGCATTTTTAGAGCGAGGTTCAGAATCCTAATAAAAAAAACAATTTAAAATCTTTCCGGCGCACACAGTAGTAAAACATGAAAAAGGCGATCAAAACTATTTTCTGCCGAAACTATGCGTATTAGACTTATAGTGTCTTCAAGACAAATGACCAACATTATAAGGGCAAGAAACTCTCTAGAACACACTTTATATGAAAATCACTCGCAAACAAATTATGTTGAAAAGCCTGAAAATTGACGATATTTGAAAAAAATGTCGTAACTTTGAAACGATTACTGATACAGTAATAACTTCTTTGGCAAAGTTGCTAGAATTGGTACAAACTAAAAACTTTTCTCAGACAATATAGCTCTAAAATGGATATTAAAAAAGTTAGTTTTTCTAACTCACTGCTAGGTGGATTAATCAATTTTTCAAAAAACTAATTTTATTGCCCTTATAATGTTGGTCATTTGTCTCGAAGACACTAAAGTCTGCTTCATTTAATATTGGAACAAATTCTTTTGCTCATTGTGGCGCTCCTAGTGGACGGATTTGGAAACTTTTTTCACCCACGTGTCGGGAAATTCATTACCTTTTACCATGTATTTATGTCATAACACCAAACGATAGCATTTTGTAAACAACCGCCATGGAAGCCGAACGGAGAGATCAAAGTGTGCACAGTTTTCTTGAAAATCCATTGTTGTCGGCATCGAAGCTAGCTAAACAGCTTAAAATGCCCAGAAATACCGTATGGCGTGTTATCAAGCAGTACAAGGAAGCATTGACGACGGCTCGGAAGCCGCATTCGAAGCGTCGGAGTGGAACTGTCGACCGGAAACTGCGTGGGAAAGTCATCAAAGCCGTCAAGAGGAATCCCAATCTTTCAGACCGCGATTTGGCCAATAAGTTCCAGGCCGCTGACAGTACGGTTTCGTCTCCGGGAAGGAATAAGGTCATTCCGAGCCAGCAAACAGCCAAATCGGACGCTGAAGCAGAACAATGTGGTCAGAATCCGTGCTCGAAAGCTGTACGACCAAGTTCGACGGATGTAAAGTCTGCTTCATTTAATATTGGAACACAAACAATTGCGTGTAGTTCAGTCATTTATTAACGAATTCATAATTTGTTTTTCATACAAATGTAGCATTTTCTTTACTCTTTCATAAAAAAAAAAATAAAAAAAATTATTCATTGCTGTTTCGAAGAAATTCTCGTACTCGTACTCGTAAGAAAACTGTGCACAATTTGATCTCTCCGTTCGGCTTCCATGGCGGTTGTTTACAAAATGCTATCGTTTGGTGTTATGACATAAATACATGGTGAAAGGTAATGAATTTCCCGACACGTGGGTGAAAAAAGTTTCCAAATCCGTGTACTAGGAGCGCCACAATGAGCAAAAGAATTTGTTCCAATATTAAATGAAGCAGACTTTATAGGTCTAAAACGCATAGTTTCGGCAGAAAATAGTTTTGATCGCCTTTTTAATGTTTTACCCCTGTGTGCGGCGAGCCGCACTCAAAATATCACTTATTAAACATTCGAAAATCCGTTTGGATAGTGTTCGAAAAATATTCGAATTGAACTTCATTCTTTTATAATAACAAATTATTGACATATATAAACTGAAAAAGGAAATAATACAAGAATTCATACATTATTTATCTGAAAAGTTTGAAGAAATTAAACACAATTTTTAAAACACAAGACGGACAATTGCAGCCGATATTGATCTGGTGCATAACTTATTCTTTGTTAGTTTTTATAAAAAAATTGAATTAATCATTTTTTTTATTGATTTTAATTTTTGAATAAATTGATTTTCGGCGGCTTCTGTCAAGTTAATTTTTATTTTTGTTTCAAATTTTTTTTCTTCCAAAAAGAAACATCGTTTGATTCGTTTTTTAATCAAACATGAAAATTTTTCGAGGCCTTTGTATTGCTCATAGGCCTTTGTTTTCCCTCTGAAGTTTAAAAAGCGTCGTAAAAATACATGGTTTAATCGTGATATCGAAATAGCTATTATCAACAGAGATCTAGCTTATAAAACCTGGAAACGAACGAAATCAATTGATGATAGAACAACATTCAAAAGATTGCGCAATAAGGTGAACACATTGATAAATAAAGCCAAAATAAGGCGTGATAAAGCGAAATTGAACATGAATCTTCCTGTCAAAATGTTCAGGAATAATTTAAAGAGTTTTGGTTTAGGCAATACCGAGAAGTCCTCATGTGTCACAGAATTTCCTGCTACAGATGTAAATCACTATTTTTGTTCTAATTTCACATCTGATAATGATCAAGAAATCTCTATCCCCCAAACATCAAATGGTTTTCATTTCAGACCTGTTCATCAATATGAAATTGTTAATGCAGTGGCTTCCATCCAATCCAATGCTACTGGGCTTGATAACATTCCAATCAAACTTGTAAAAATAGTTCTTCCTTGTTTACTCCCGGTTTTAAATCACCTATTTAATACCATTATTAATACATCAAAATTTCCCTTCCAATGGAAAAAAAGTAAAGGTTATACCAATACCAAAAAAGTCCAACAACCATAGTATTACTAATTTACGACCAATAAGCTTACTGAGCTCGGTTTCAAAAATATTCGAAAAATTAGTAAAGAACCAAATTTCAGACTATATCAATCAACATAACCTACTAAGTAGTTATCAATCCGGATTTAGAGCTAATCATAGTACTGAATCCACCCTAATGAAAGTCCATAATGACATTGCCTTAACCCTTGATAAAAAAGGACTAGTCACTCTTCTACTCATAGACTTTGCAAAAGCCTTCGATAGGTTGTCCCATAAAAAGCTTGTTGAAAAACTGATATCGAATTTTTCTATTTCTGGACCTGCAGCAGAAATGATAAAATCATACCTTCAAGGACGTTCCCAGGCAGTTTATATAAATGATTGCTTTTCGAGTTTGACACCTATTGAATCCGGCGTACCTCAAGGATCTATTCTGGGTCCGATTCTTTTTCCATTTTTATTAACGACTTACCGTCAGTCTTAAAATACTTTAGCATTCAGATGTTTGCAGATGATGTGCAAATCTACTTCTGTTCTGAAAAATCTTTGCCGACGAACGTTGTTAGTGACAAAATAAATTATGACTTACGAAATATTGATGAATGGTCCCTTTTGAATCTTTTGCCTATCAACCCAATTAAAACCAAAGCATTATTATTTAGTAGATCAAATAGGATGATCGAAGCTCCATAACTATTCTTGGCAAATTCTGAAATTGCTTTTACAGATCATGCTGAAAATCTTGGCGTTATTTTTGACCGTGAATTGTCATGGAACAGACAGGTTAATAGACAATGTGGCAAAATCTATGATTCATTGAAAAGGTTGAACCTTACCACAAGACACCTTGACATTGACACAAAGTTAAAACTATTCAAAACCTATATATATCCCTTGTTTATATACGGAGATTTCGCTTATTTAAATTGTTCTGTTAGGACCATGAACAGACTTCGTGTAGCACTGAATTCATGCGTTCGATATGTTTACAACTTGTCGAGGTTTTCAGGCGTTTCCCATCTCAAAAAAATGCTAATTGGTTGTCCGTTCGATAGTTTTTATAAATATAGATCTTGCGTGGTAATCCGCAGAATACTTACTAAAGGAGGCCCAGATTATATAAAAAGCTTATTTGTTCCCGTGAGAAACCCAAGAACTATCAATTTTGTTATCCCACCGCATGTGTCTGTTTATTATAACAATTCGTTTCTCGTTAGAGGCATCTCGATTTGGAATAATCTTCCTACCCAATTAAAGTCCATAAAAACGATATCAGAGTTCAAGAAAGACATAACAATTTGATATAAATAGTTGAGTCGATATGAAAGTCATCAGAAACTTTTTGTAGTAGTTAGGTAGCTGAAATTGAAATCAATAGTATCCCTAAATGTAACAAATTATAAAGATTTTGTCTTAAGTTACATGAATAAACATATACATATATGTATATACCTAACAAATTTGAACCGTTTTCTAAAGAAGAAAATTACTTCAAACACAGTGATAAGCTACAGTAAGAAAAAGTTTTTTTTCCAAAATCACTCTCTTTTAAGCGTTAGATTTTGAATCTAAGTTAAAATTCGTTGACTAAATTTTTTATTCAAACGTATTTTTAATTTTTTCCAGAATTTAAATCTTTCTCGAAGACCTAATTTATTCGCTACAAACGATGAAAACCATGTTTTCACTTAAAACTCCGTTTGATATTAGACGTTGAGAAAAGGTGTCGAAATCACAAAAGCAAATTTCGTGGAAGTTCCTGTTCTCAATCGTAATTTCTTGAATCCCAGGTAAAACTGAGTTCGATCAACTAAACATTGTGAGATATTTTGAAATATATCTGTAAACCAGTCAATTATTTTAAAATCAAGTTTATGTCCGATAATTGAACATAACACAGCAATTGCTTTTCAATCAAAGTGATGTTTTCGAAAGTAAGTCCAAAGTAGGTCTTGCTACCTTTTTTATCACTCACATAGTCGCGCATCGCCTGCTACGCGACATAAACTTTATCGAGCTGGTGTCACACCACTAGCACATGTTCACGACGATATGTCAAATCTTCAGGTTCTGTTTTGATATCGCATTTTTCAAACAAACCACACATCTGACTGCTGGATACAATCAGCCGGCACAGGTGAATTTCACAACATCCCTAAGATCAACCCCAATTTACCTTTCAGAAGCAAACTGCTGGTGCTGAGAAACCGCCACTGTTGTCCCTGCTGTGCTGTTGACGAGGATGATTTGGCAGCCACCTGGACCAACCGAGCTAGACGAACGGACGTCGTACGAATGTGACATAACACCATCTTTTTTCCTGTGTTTATGTTCTGCAGACAGCACGAGAGAAACGAACCAAACCAAACCGAGCCAGCCGAGTATTTGCACGCTACTAACGCGCCAATCTCTGGCTGAACCTCGTATAAGACCCCATTTTCTCCGTGTTTCATTTCTGTTTTGGTATTCTAGGGCCAGTACCCTTTTCTTGGGCCTATCGCGTGATTCATACCATCATTCCTGAATATAAAAAAAAAACTCATTGCATGCTTGATTTATTTACTCAAGGCAGTTTTTCTCCTTAACTAAAATTGTTTATCTTTATTAACATTTTAATATTTTAATATTAACTTACAGTGTAGGAACATACAACACAAAAGTAAGTATTTCTCAGATCATTTGTAGACGCAAGCAAGGCAGTAAACCCTGCTCTGATCCTCTGGCTTGCTATCAGCAGCTTCAATTGATTTGCGTTTTGTTTTGGTGTTGAACGAAAAAAAAACAAATTAAAACAACAATCAAAACTTTTGAACCTCTGCCTAGCAGCGCCGCTGCCAGCCGTTTAAAATAAAGTTACATTTTATTCTGCGATGGTCGATCAATTGATAAGGGTCGAGTAGCTTTAGCTTGCGGGTAGTAAATTTCGTGGCTAATTTCCGTTCCTTTCAACACTACGCATTTGAAAAGGATTGAACGGGACTTCTGAATGTTGATCATTATAAACGTAATTTTCAGAGATTCAACATTCCAAATAACCTAATAGTTTTGAACCGAAATTCAGAGTTTAGATGCTGTAAATGGCACCCGTTCAGTATTCAAATCTTAAATTCCATGTGTTTTATAATTTACGTTAAATCCATAATTCATTCAGAAAACTTAACCCTCAGAATTCTTTATTATAGTTTGCTAAAAAATTCACAGAAGCTTAGTTTTAAAATTACATACAAATTGAGATCTTATAAAAGCTTGATAGATGAGGAAAATTCTCGATAATTAAAAAAAAAATGCGTAACCACAGGAGCTAAGGAACTAAACTTTCAATACTTTGTAGCTTTAGGCACAGAGAATTATCTGTGCTTTAGGTTCTAAAAATATATTTTAAAACTGACCATTGCTATATTTTTATATAATTTTGGATAAAATTATACCACAAATAACTAAACAAGTTAATAATTTATATAAAAAGTAAATTTTGTGCATATTTTTCAAATTGTTATCGTTGTTTCGTTTCTCCTGCCTATCATATAAAAAACCAATCCAGAATTGTGGTAATTCTTTGACTTAACTGACAACCATTTTTAGATTGCCTAATCACAGGGACCGAGGATTTCTAAGACTGCAAGGCAACAAGATAATTTTTCGAAACATAGGTCCATTTTCAGTATTTTAATGTTTTAGAGCTTATCTTAGCTGAAGCTTTTGTAAGCTACTTTTCAACAGTTTTGATTAGTATGGATTGTTAAGGGGGGGGGGTAGGGTCTAACGGGTATAAAAAAACACTATTTTCACGATTTTTTTCTAGAGCTATCGTTCAAACAAATGTATTCAAATTGTTTGCATTATACAAAGCATTGTTAAAAGAACATTTAGTAATTTTTTCGTAGAAAAATATTGAAAAATGAGCCGGTGACGAAGCATTTTCGAGGATGCCTTTTAAAAAACAGGATTTGCGGTGGACACTCTATCTCAGCACAGAATCATCTGAAGTCAAAAAATCAGAGCAAAATATTTTTAATAGATGTTTTTCTGGACCCCAACGTTTTTATTTAACTTAAAAATATTTTTATGAAATTTTTGTGGCTGTTTGAAGCAAAAACTACGATTTTTTACTTAAAAATCCGCCATTTTTCACCTCTAAAATCTCCCCAAAGTAAAAAAATCAAAAAAGAAAAACGTTGGGGTCTGGTATTTTATATGTAGAAAATATGTTCCAAATTTGAAAAGAATCGGATAAGTAGTTTTCAAATGACGATGTCCACGGACTTTAAAAATGTGCTTTCGAGAAAAACGCGTTTGAAGTTTCTGCTCTTGCTTTTTGCAGTATTAGATAGGAGGAGATAAAGGCCCATAACTTCTACAGTTTTGCTTCAATTGACTTGAAAATTTGACACAACATTCTTGAAATGTTTTACAATAAAAAAATAAAAAAATAAAAAAATCGATTTTTTGAAAGTGTTAGACCCTACCCCCCCCTTAAATAAACATTAGACTAGTTCGCTTTTCGGCGTTTTTTACTGAGCACAACGCCACTTACAGGGTTTGATCCTCATTCATTTTCAAGTACTCTGGCCAAATTTGAGCTCATTTGAGTAAGTTTCCAGCATGCGCTAGGGGTTTTATTGAAAAAAGTCAATTTTTCTGGAAAATTTTCGTAGATGTGTTCTAGCAAGCTGTTGTTAAGGGGGGGGGGGGGGGTAGGGTCTAACACTTTCAAAAAATCGATTTTTTTATTTTTTTATTTTCTTATTGTAAAACATTTCAAGAATGTTGTGTCAAATTTTCAAGTCAATTGAAGCAAAACTGTAGAAGTTATAGGCCTTTATCTCCTCCTATCTAATACTGCAAGAAAGCAAGAGCAGAAACTTCAAACGCGTTTTTCTTGAAAGCACATTTTTAAAGTCCGTGGACATCGTCATTTGAAAACTACTTATCCGATTCTTTTCAAATTTGGAACATATTTTCTACATACAAAATACCAGACCCCAACGTTTTTCTTTTTTGATTTTTTTTACTTTGGGGAGATTTTAGAGGTGAAAAATGGCGGATTTGTATGTGAAAAATCGTAGTTTTTCTTCAAACAGCCACAAAAAATTTCATAAAAATATTTTTAATTTAAATAAAAACGTTGGGGTCCAGAAAAACATCTATTAAAAATATTTTGCTCTGATTTTTTGACTTCAGATGATTCTGTGCTGAGATACAGTGTCCACCGCAAATCCTGTTTTCTAAAAGGCATCCTCGAAAATGCTCCGTCACCGGCTCATTTTTCAATATTTTTATACGAAAAAAATACTAAATGTTCTTTTAACAATGCTTTTTATAATGCAAAAAATTTGAATACATTTGTTTGAACGATAGCTCTAGAAAAAAATAGTGAAAATGGTGTTTTTTTATACCCGTTAGACCCTACCCCCCCCCTTAATATAAAATCATGGTTTTATAGTGCACGGTGATTGGTATGACAAGCATCTGTATGGACCTGTTTTAGATAATTGACTAAATCAAACCGAAAAAATTTAAAAATTCATAAACCACCAACTTATACCGAAAATTTACTTACAAGTTGAGAGCTTAAAATCAGCAGTAATTAGAAAAAAATATTTTCGATATAAACTTTTCATCAAAGATAGCCTTATTTATATCCTTTAATTTGATGTATTACACTTAATTGTCGCAACAGTGCTAGCAAAGTTATTCAAATATCTATGCAACAAATTTGATTTGATAAAAGATTTTTCATTCAAGTTTTCTTCACACTTACTTGTATACAAGTCTCCCCGCTTGCGCGCGCTTTTATAGAGTAGTAGTAAGTAGGCAATCATTTGAGATGCCACGTTTTGCAGGTTGCATAATGTTAAAATTTGAATGGAGACAACATTATGATTCAAGGAATGTTATATGAATGTTTGAATAATTGAAGAAAGAAGTGAGGAAAAACGTTAAAAACGGTTAAATTTCAACCATATTGCGTAAGAAAAACAGTTGCCATCTTTGGACGCGCCGGTAACCATTGTTTGTTTTTAACTGCTGTGCGGCGAATAGACTGAACATTTAAGTGAATTTGCTCGTATCAGTAGATTAATCCGATTAAATAGCTTGTAAGTATCTGCTAGTCTTAAAAAAAAAATGGTAAAATTACTTTACTGCCGCTGCCGGCAAGTCTGTCCCATATGCAAAAACAACGAACCGAGAAAAACGGCTTTAAAGATTTTTAAAAACTTTCGTGGATTTCTCGGTTGAAACTTTACCTTTTCTATTTCTTTCTTCACGGATATTAAGATAATTGTTGTAGAATTTAGTCCAATGTATTTTTGCTTTGGAAGTTGCTGATGCAGAGGAGGAAATAATGATGGGACAGCCTTGCGAGTATATTCCGCATGCGTATTAACACTACACTGAACAAAATCGGGCTATAAGGTTTATTGGGAATTTTAGTATTTTTGCACTAAAGGAAAATCCAATACTTTTTACGAATGCACGGTCGAAATAGGGGTGATAAATTTTATAGGAAATTTCAATAAATTTTAAAGTGCGCCATGATGATATAATTTACTATAAAAAGAAGTAAAATTAACAGTACATAGATGTAATAAAAATGTCGTAGTTCAATTTATTCTTAAATTTAAGTTTGTTTTTTCATTGCAGCGTAAATAAATGACATCATTGAGATTCATTATACAAATTTTATTGATAGAAGATTAATCCCGTCTAAAAAAAAAATACATCCATCTCTGGTCTCTGTTTTCCGAATTTTCCGTTAAAATCAATTGAACATGTAATTTGGAGCATTTTCTGGATTCGGTTTTTGTTCTCAGCCGTTCTGTTGAAGTATGAGGATTCATCTCGCCATCTCATAATCCGTTTTTATTCATCATCTGAAATCGACAATAATTGTAATATCACCACTACTCGTTGAAAATGCATGTATGTTAATTTTCAAAACTTACCGATTAAAAGCTTTCTGTATTCGCGAAGGTACAGGTCCGGAAGGTCTTCTGGTCCGGGTTACTCCAGTGTCAGAAAGGATATCAATCAAAGAGCCAAATCTCGCTGGGAGTTGAATGAAGGAACTCCAGTATTGAACTTCTTTTAGTTGTAGCTTAATTATTCTCCTTATGCTGATGTTGTATGATGAACATTTTGATCTTCCAGCTGATCAAAATTTTGCACCCACAAGTAACTCTGGCCAGATGTCAAATTTAAATTGTTATGATCCTTCCGTTTAATTCAGATGAAAGCTGGAAAAAATAAATTCAATAAAAACGATATTTTAAATTTAATTGAAAGGTTATGATTACTTACATACTCAAAACATTTTGGATTAATTTTTTTCTCCCTAGTTTGATTCTTCGCCGCTTAAGGATTTTTTTTTTGATTCCGCACTGTGGAGTCTTAGAACGGCCCGTTCTCATGGCTCATTCTAGACTGATTCTGTTGACACGCACGCACCAATCTGATGCACAAACTAATTATCTTAGAAACACACATTTCCGTTCTATTTTGTTGCATTTTATGTTTACCAGCAGGACTTAATTCCTCCAAGTCAAAACAAGTACCGAAACTTAACGAACAAAGGTACTGGATTTTCCTATACATTTCAAAAAGCGCTACAAGCTTATAAGATTCATTGAATTTTCTAGTACTTTTTACTGGGTACTGTCGGATATCTACAAACTTGTAAAAAGTATTGGGTTTAGTAATATTTTTTACTGAATATACCATTAGTATCTATCAAACAGTAAAATCATAAAAATTATTAAAATGGAACTATACATTTTATAGTCCGATTTGGTTCAGTGTAGAAGGACCGGCAAATTGAATATACCTATTCGGACCGTGACCAGTCAAAATGACTGGTAAAGGGGAAATTCTTTATATCACAATATTTTTAACTTTTTTCTTTTGACATTATTTTGTTATTTATTCGATATCATTTTTGTTATAAAATGGAAATATTTTTTCACCATGGGTGCACGGAATCACCTCACTTTGGCATAGTTGACGAATGCGTGTATGTCATAACATAAATATATCACATAATTTTCAAAAAATTAAAACACATTATCAATCTAATTATAAAATCATGTTAGATGGCTATGAGTATTGACCATGGGTGCACGGTTTCACTTCAATTTTGTTTTAGTAGATATTTTCTAGCATCCATCACTCTGAAATTTTTCAACACGTTTCCTATATATTATACCTGATATTGTAGGTTTTGAAGCATATTTTATCTATAAGCAAATCAATTTACCATGGGTGCACGGATTCACCGCCATTTATTTAAAATCAATTTTTTGCATGTTAAATGTAAAGAATCAAGACTTTTATAGATTCAAATGAAAACTGTGTTATAGACATGAATTTTCACTATGGGTGCACGGATTCACCGCGTTTTAATCAAATATTGGACTTTTTGCAAATTTAAAAAAATAATTTTTACAAATCTTAACTAAACCAAAGTCGAAACCATGTCTTTCATGTTGAGATATAATCATTTAAATAACGATTTTTATTTTAAGTTCCGTTTTTTTTTCATTTCTGGAAAAGAAATATTTCAAAAATATCTTGAAATAATAAATTTATTTATTTATTACTAAAAAAAGGTTTTCGCAATCGTATATTTATCTGATAAGATCTGATCAACATCCAAGAAATTGGAAAAACGGTTACCATGGACCGAGTGAATTTGAGAATTATATGCATCAAGTTATGTCGTGTGACGGAAAACAGTGAAAATGAAAATAATGAATCAACATTGTCAAATGTACACGATTGACCAATATTGCATTTCAAATACCTATCATATCTAACTCAAAAATATTTTGTGTTCTGAAGCAAGTTGAAAACTATTTATTTCTATATAATTTTCAACGGTGAATTAACAGCCATCCCGTGCACCCATGTTGAAATATCTTAGCGCCGATGTGGTCTATCAGATAAGCTTGCGCGAGTCTGGTCTAGGTATGCCAGGCGTACTGGGTTCGATTCCCCGTATCGACAAGAAAACTCTTGGGTTCAAATCCCATAAGTTGCGACAGATAAGATGTGTTTCCTCTTATAATAAAAATGTTCAATCAGTTGCCAACTGGCCAGGTATATACACGAGTGCCGGAATACCTATAAGCGAACTTGCATTAGAAATTTGTCGAACCTAATAATCTAAGAATGCATGTGAATACATACTTGGGCAGAAACTGCGGTGAATCCGTGCACCCATGGTGGATAACCAACATATAAAAAATATTCCGTGCACTCATGTTGAAATATCATTTAAATTATTCAGTTTAATAGCTGTTGTCTTCAAATTTGAATAAATGAGCACACAATTCATAATTATTTTACTCATTCTGGTTTAGTATAAAACATATTTATCACCTAAAACTACTCGATTGCTCGAAAGTACATGTATTCAATCTAACATAACTTTTACAAATCTTGATGAAGTTTCGCCAAATTTGGACAGAAAGTTTGATTAAAGTTGGGCAACAAAACAGACCAAAAAAATTGGGAGTTGAGTGCTTCAAGCGCCACATAGCGGTCAATCCGAGAACTTTTTCTACAAATTTTCATGACTTTGCATCGAAAATCAATAATTTCATAACGAATGACACACTTCTGCCCACCATAAATCAGCTAGGGCTCATTGTCTTGAATGTAGATTGCAAATGAAACCAAAAGCAAGCGAAAAATTTTTATCTAGTTTGAGTTATAGGGTTGTGAATTTTACCAGTCATTTTGACTGGTCACGGTCCGAGTGTCCATGGCGAAATTTATCTCGCTTATTAAAAGAGATAGTGAAATAAAAAATACACAGTTTTGTAGAGAATCAAAATTCATGAAAAGTCGTATTTTTTGCGAATTTTTAAAGCGAAGTATTCAAAAGATATTCAACAAACAAAGTGTCCAACCAGTCATTTTGACTGGTGCGGTCTTTCTAGTGTTAAATGTACCCGCAAGGCTGTCCCATATTTGGCTTTTCTTTTGTCAGTTGATCATTTGATTCTCTCTATCTGCGGTGTATTATTCACTTTACTGGTTGTTTACTGATAAAAATAGGTTTGAAATCATGTTTCTGACATATTAAGATAAAGATAAAGTAAGTTTATCGTAAGAATTCAGTGGGTCTAAAATAAAATGAATAACAACGTTCCATGTAAAAACAACCTTTACCTTCATCTTTTGGAAAGTTTTTCTGTCGATATTCTTCTTAAAAAGACAATCTACAATATATCTACAAATTATATTTATGCTGAATCAGAAAAAACGAAGCATCTTGACCGCAAATATTTGTTGAAAAAATCTATACAATACGACCTACGCGTGTGCTACCAGGTACGCGTATTTTGGTTCATAGATTTTATGAAAGTCCAAGCAGCAAATAACAGCCTGACAAAAACCTAAAAAAAATATAGCTTTATAGCTGACTATTTTCCATGTTTTACAACGAAGAATTCAATATGCCTCATGCGAAACTAAAAAAAAAACACAGTTTGATGGAATTTACCCATTAGGCTAAACTTAGCTTGTAAAAAATATGGAAATGGTTATTTTTGACTTCACTGTACTGTTTTATCTAGTCTAACTTTCGTAATTTCAATGAATGCTTATTTTGTTGCACACATTGTATGAATATTTGTAAAATTAACGTAAATTAGAGGAGCAAATTTAAAGCATTCTGCAAAAATATACATATGGGACAGCTTTGCGGGTATATTTAATATGGGACAGGTATGACTTGGTATTTTTTTCACATATGTTGAGAACAAAGTTATGAAAGTTTTTAGTCTAGATTGAAGAACTAACTGTATTTGAACGATTTTTGAGATAAACTGAAAAATGACGAAAATGCATATGGGACAGTCTTGCGAATAGCGGCAGTTTACAGCACCCTCAAAATCCTACGCGTTACTAATAGTATTTTTCTCTCTCAAACAGGACAACCGGTTAAAGAAAATTTCTAACATCGGACGGATCACAGGCTGCTTCATATGGATCCGGATCAGGATCTTCCAGTGGAAATCTGCACTCAGAAAAATACTATTATGTATGCCATAAGATTCTCTTATGAAGTGACGCCATAAGAAAAAATAATGAAATTCATAAGATTGTCTTATGACGCGAATGAATTCTGAAGATGAACGCCTACTTCAATGAGAGGTTGTTGCTTTTCATAAGAGATTCTTATGGAAACAGTAAATCACTTTCTAATAAGAAAAGTTCTAAATATTTCATGCTGAAAACATTCACTTTATTGTTTGCCAAATTTGTTTAAAATTAAATCCATCATGGTCACCATCAGCAGCACATCAACAGACGGCTCCATCAAAGTGTTTTTTCGCCGCATCTTAATCTTCGACCTTTCATTTTTTGCCGACCAGCTTGCTGAAAAGTAAACAAATAATGTATTTTAGTTTACTAATATATTAAACGTTCACACCAAAAACATCAAATCGAACTTACCATTCCGGAGATAACAATAACATTTAACATTGAAGGAAAACTATAATAACTATGAACTGGCGATTGCTTCGTACTGTTAGATGATGAAAAAAAACTGATGCTATGAATGAATGTGTTCATCATTTTTTCACAATGCCGTTTCTTCTATTTTTCATAAGAACATCGTATGAAAATTGAAGGAATTTCATAAGACTCTTATAAAACATTATTTTAAACTCTAAAAAGCAGTTCATAAGATGCATCTTATGAAAATTATAATAAGAATTTTCCTGAGAGTGTAGCTGCAGAATTAGGTGCTCCGCAGTCACCGCAGACGAGACAGCACGCAGTGCATCATCCGGCAATGCATGGTGGCATAAGAGGTGGAGGAAAATAAAATTACTAAGATCGGGTTCATAATTGTATCACTTCGATAAATTTATTTTGAAATAAAGATTCTATTTATTAAATTCTAATTGATTCTTGTTGTTCTACCTTCATTCGGATAATATTTTCCTGATTTTTTCTAATTTTCACTTTTTTACCATGCTTGAAAAATAACCATAATCCAAGTTCTCCCCGCAATCTCATTTTTATGAGTTTTCACTGAAAACTCATAAAACGACTTAATCCACACAACTGCCATTATGGTTATTTTTCAAACATTAATGGTTCAATCATGATGGAATCTAGATATGGTGGTCTCACTTTGGCAAAAAGTAGACGAGGGTTGGATGCGGAGGAGGGGGCGAAGCGCAGCCGAAATTTGACAGCTGGCTGTTCGGCTGGCTGGGATGCCAGGTGCTCTGATTTTTTGTAAAACACTAAGTTTTGCCAATCACCAAGATATTGCTTAGACAAAGATTTCGCCTTGATTTTTGCAAATATAATTCATAGAATCGAAACAAAATTTTCCGGCTGAGCTCCGGGCTGGTAAGCAAAGCTGGAAGAGGTTGGACCTTTAAACGACGGTGCCAGCTTTGTCGGTAGCGGTGAGTAACATTAATTTTACATTACTTATGACAAATTAATGCTTATTCAACTTTTTTTTTTTCAAGAGCTATCTAGAAGCAGCAGAAAGTCATCGAATCGGATGGTAACATGGCGAGGCGTTACATTCCATCGTCCGAGAAGCGGCTGGCCCTCCTGCAGGAACATCCGATCTTCATCGAGATGAAGAAGCTGGTTCAGGAGGACCCCCGTCTGTTGCCATCGCTGCTCCAGAAGATGCAATCGAGTAATCCGGATCTGATAGGTAGCATTTGGGAAAATCAGATGAAGTTTTTGGCACTTTTGAACGAGGGAACCGATGAGCTGAAATAGGAAAATATGCGCAACATTAGGCGCCTGAGCAGCATGACGATAAGTCCGATGAGTAGGTTGGGGAATCAGTTCGATCCACTGCCGACTGTTGATTGTCCGGAATGGATTGAGCCCCTGAAGGATTCCTGCAGGTGATGCTGTCCAATTGCTAGTCATCCTCGAGTGCAGCAAAGCTCCAGCTCAGCGCTGCTCGTGGGTGGTGGTGAAGGTAGATCAACTGAATATGTTAATATTAAAAAAGGCTTAAGCAGTATTTACATGGTGCAACAGTTATTTGAAAATAAAATTTCGAATCATGAAAATTATCAATAGCAGAATTTATAGCATTCTTTTAACAGAACCGATTTATTTTTATTTTCATCCAACACTTTTCGATTGGAGGGAAACAAAATAGCTCTTTGGATAAGGTAACAAGAAAAAGGGGCAAGCAACATCCGGTTTAGGGGTTTTGGTTGTTTGTTCCACCTTTTAAGATCCTTTCTATCATAACGGTCAATGAAAAGTTTTTCTTTTTCGGAACATACGGTTTTAAATCTTTTGATCTTTCGTTTACGATTAGCTTATGCACATACACACACTTTTTTGCCATCTGATTTTTATCTCTAACACCTGGCATCCCTGGACCCCTTTTTTCGTAAACACTACAGCCAGCTGTCAAAACTTTTTTCAATATGGCTGAATGGCGATTTGGCATATGAGATCATCATCCTAGATGCATCATGGGTTCAACATGGCCGAGCGTGCACGGCGAAACAATTGTAAGTGCTTCTAAAGCATGGATAATCCAAAATCTGGACGCACTGTTTATTATATCATAGCGCTCCTAGTTGTCGGATCTGGAATGTTTTGACAGTACTTTGTTTGGAAATGTTTTCTCTATCAGTGCTGAAAATTTAATTCGTTTTGTTCCAAAAAAGTTACACGTAATAGAAGCCGCGAGACGATAATAAATTTTAGACACCCACTTAAAAAAAAATGGAAATTCCCAAAAATGTTATATTAAAAAAAACCCCTTTACGAACAGATGGCTTACCTTGGGAAAAATATTTTCAAGAACATCGACGTACTCTACAAGTTATCTCCGCCCTGATAGTCGAAAACGTTACAATGCCGGCTGACCCTTTGCAGGGGAGGTTAATCACGTCTTACAGTTAACTCGTCATCGTTACGTTCATTCGAGGAGGATCTTTCTTATCTCCCCTGTAAACATTAAAGTATTGGCTACGTTTTTTCTGTACATGGCTTTAGGAAAAAGTCGTAAAAACTGCTACATTTTTCATTCATTTATTGCTAACGATAGGTGGTAAATATACGAGTTTGTTGCGTTCTAAAGGGTTGTACTAATCCGAAAGGGCTTATAGAAAAACCTTTCGCTACTGATATCTTGAGTTCCGCAAAACCGATCTCAGTGGGGGTCGGTTTTCGAAGGGATTAGCTCGTGGCATCGGAGGACTGTAGTTGGGCGTCGGAAGATCGCCATCGCCACCGGATGCGGTTGCCGTATTGACCGGCGCAAATGTTCTCAGCCCATTGCTTCCGGCATTTCCGGCGTTGTTGTTGGGGAAGTTCAAACTATTCCGGTAGTTGAGTTCCTGGGCCACTTTCGCTGCGGCCACGTCTCTCCGCACCACGGTGTTCATGTTGAAGTTCTTCGGAGGAGGTGGAGGTGGAATCGGTTTCGGTGGATCAGGACGAACTTCAACGATCGGTTCGGGAGCTGGAGGTGCTCGACTTAGTGGTTCAAAGGTTCGAATGGCCGAGGGGACATTCTGTTGTTGTGGGGTTGGGGGTTGTTGGGATTGTTGTGGTGAATATGATCTCTGTTGATCGGACCAGTTCAGTTGTTGTTGGGCCGGAGATTGAACGGGTCTTTCGATGTCTCTAGGTTGTTCACTGATACGATCCAGAGGGCGCCTGTAGTTGGCAACTACTTGGGTGTTGTATGGGTTTCTGGTATCCTCCATCGGATCAGGTGGTGATGCTCTAAGGAATTGAAAACGGAAAACAGAAGATGAGTACAAATTGAAATGCTCACTGCGTCGGATAATCAATTAAGCTCAGTGCTTCTCAATGTAACCCTTATTTATTCTCTGGAGGATGTAAGATCCTTCGAGGTAATAAGCACAAATTAGAATTTATGGATTATGAGAATCTTAATAAACATCGGAGGCCTCTTTTACGACTCCGCAATAATACGACTGAATATATGGGCGCCCATATATATTTCAACATTTTATAGCTTAAGTTATTAGATAAAATGTTTTCAAACCATCATTAATAAAACTAGGGATCTAATAAAGTTGAAGGATATCATCAAACAATTAATCAGAACGTTTTCTATTTCAAACTTCATCGCGCACATTTTATTGTTCAGATATCATTATATAAAAATTATAATAAACTATTGAATTGAACTTAAATTGTTATCTATTTTCTCACTTTATATTTTTCAAATGTGTCAGTGCTAACAAAACTTTACCTTATACAAAGTCATACTATCTATTATTGTTAAATTTCCAATTTGACAGGCTTGAATTTAAAATATTCATTAAATAAAATAGGATTTATTTAAAAAACATAAATATTTGTAAAAATACAATTAGATTTCGGAACAACAATTTTCTGTATTAACTTGATTAATATTTAATTTTTTGGTTACAATTAAATACAAAAATGTCAGCTAATTTTGTGTTGAAACTGTTGAAATCGTTTAGTGCCTTCGTGAGTGTTCATTAATGTAGTGTATAGTATCGGTAGTGAGTTAATTATAATCGTTATGAAATGGACAATTTTAATAATTAAAATATATGCATGTGATTCAGATTGAAACATTGTTTAATAACAATATCTCTGATAAGCGTGTAAAAACGGTAGAAAAAAGAGCGTTAGAGTTTGAGAGAGAAAAACGATAAATCTCTCACGTAACGAAAATAGATCGGCAAACCCTTGATCTTCAGTTTATAGGAGATTCTTATTGACGACGCACGCAAATCGCTTTGCTCTTCAATTTGAGCAAGTGCCGTCACGACAATGGCGTAGTAAAAACGCTCCCAAATGGTAAGTTATTCTTTTGGAGATCTGGTGCCGAGTTTCTTGCGAGTTATGACGATTCTGGAAAGATATTGTAGGAAGGAATATTTGAGAAATAGATGGACGATTGAGTTTAATTGCAATAGAAAAAATAAGATTCAAATGAAAACAAAACATGGCGGTAAAACATCTTTTAAAAAATAAGAGGCAATGGAAAAAAAAGTTCTTAAAAATTATAAAGAAAATGTTAAAAGAAAAGGCAGTGAAAAAAATGAAGCCTAAAACTTAAAAAAAAATATATAAAAAAAATAAATGGCAGTGAAAAAAATGAAGCCTATGAAAAAAAAGAGAAGGCAGTGAAAAAAATTAAGCCTATAATTGAAACAAAATATTGAAAAATTAATGGCAGTGAAAAAAATGGGCCAAAAAAAAAATAATAAAAGAAAAAAGGCAGTGAAAAAAAACCAAGCCTAGAATTGAATAAATAAAAATATTTAAAAAAAATGAAGAATGAAATTGAAAAATAATTGAACTTCGACGAAAAAAAACTGTCAGTGAAAAAAAAAATGAAGCCTAACAAAAATGAATGAATCCATACACAGCAAAAATTAATTTCTGTAATATTACAGTAAATATCCTGTAACAAAAAGGAGCAGGACATTTACTATAATTTTACAGGTCGAAAAAAAATTACGTGCCAGTAATTTTCAAGTGCACATTTTTTTTACAGTATGGTTTGAAATTACAGGACTGTAATTTAAAGCCATGTACAGTGTACAGGGTTGTAGTTCGTACTTCATTTTCAAATTTATTTATGAATATTGTTAATGAATTAAATAAATGAAACATAATAAATACTAAAACGCAAGTATTTTCCAATGCTATTCATGGCATGAATTAAATGACACTATTACGTGCTACTACAATGCAGTATGGTATAAATATCCCACGGCATAATAGATTTTACTTTTTTTTTTGTGATATTTCGGAGGATTTTACTTAATTAATTGTTTTTTTTTAATCTCATTTTTATATTTCATATTAGTAAACTGTTTCATGTTAGTAAGCTCTGCTACCGTGCCAGTGGAAAATAAACGAAAACACTGATAGATTTCTACGATTGCTTGGTTGATTTCAAGTCTTGTATTTGGATTTTTCGGATAAAAACAAATGAGTCTTAAAATTGTTGAATTTTTGATTGAAGTTTATTGGCAGAATATCTAGGAAATTTAAAGTAAGGTTGGGTAAAAGTATGACTTGGAATGAAATGCTCGAAGAAAAAGAAATTTGATATTTTTCAAACATAATTTAAAAAGTTTTCGAATGTCATTTATCTTCAATTCATTATAAATTATAAATTTTCATGAGATAAATATCATTACAGTTCTCAATAGTAACTATACTATTCGTTGTGGGAAGTACCGTTTTCTAACTGATGATTTCATTCTTGTTCTAGCCTTCAAAGCAATCGTATCTTCCTCTGGTGAACCAAGTTCGTTTATCAATATGGCATCAAGCATTTTCTGTCTAGATCTATGAAATAAAAAAAACCTTTTAGTAGTTGATCAATTTAAAATATAATAACTGCTTGTTGAATCATGTTCATGTTTAGATATCCATTGGTAGATAGGCAAAGTTGTTTCTATTAACTAATTATAAATGAATACCGGATCGAATTATTAACTAAATATCTAATATTTTAAATGCAAAACAAAAAATGAAACAATGTATGGTGAAAGTTATAGTAGAGGTTTTTTAAACATGTCACGCAGCGCAGTAAATTTAGGAAAAATCGCGCGTTCGTTAAATAATTTGAAGAGTAATTTTAAAATCAATTTGAAATGTTCCAAATTGCTTAACCATATTTAACAGTAGGAGTTGTCGTTTTAGTCAAATCCCTTGTCCCTCGATATTAATTTTTAGTTGTGAACAAAAATAAGTTTTCAAATCACTCTCGTTTTCAATTATGTCATTTATATATGAAAAGACGTTGTGTTAACAAAAATCTTCAAAAGATGTAGAAACTTTCTAGGTTTAAACTAAAAAACAGAAGGATTTAAGCCCTCAAAAAGTAAATTTTCTTCTGGTGTTTGCTTTTGTACATTAACGTATTCAACCCTAGTTCTAAACAGTTCCAAATTTTGTACATTTTATTATTAGTTAAGTTAGAGCAAAGTGCATTAATGATAAAAGCAAAATGTTTTACGCTACACTTGAATTTTTTTTATGCAAAAAATATTATCATTATCGATTGTTATGCGCAGAATTAAGGTCTCAACTAAGCAGATTTTGGGCTGTTTACGGTAGTAGTTTATTTCACAGTACTTACAAGAACAGCAGCTTTGAAGTGATGTGAATTTGGTTCCTGAGCTTATAAAAATTACTACTTATTCCATCACCGTATGTTTCAATTAATACAGGATTACCGAAATTGGACATATTCTTTAATTTTTAATGAACCTTAAAAAAACAGAAGATATTAAATATTAATATATATTCGAACAACTTGCCAATCAAACTATCTCCAAGATTAGATATATATATTTAAAAGAACACTGAAGGTAAAGCACTGAAGGTATAATTACGCACCTATTCTAACACATTTGTTTTAATTGGAGAACAGAGAACTAAATAAAAATTCAGGTTGCAGTATATAAACAACAAACTTTGTCATTCGAAACTAAAAATTAACCTTTCCGAAAAATTAACGCAACACTCAAAATCTCACACATCCAAATTGAAGAAGTAAACCACTCTAGCAACGGTGTTATATAGGATGTTAGCATTTGAGCAAGAACATTTAAAAAAAAATAGAATAAGATAAGGATATTTAAACACATATTTTCAATTATCGCGAATAAACTACCACTCGCACTGATCCAAAAAGCAAGAAATATATCTAATGCGTTTAAGTTGGCTAGTTGGAACGTCATGATCTGTTGAAATAATGATTCAAATCATTGGAATTTTTGAAAAATGACTTGTTCAAACTAATTTAAAATCGTTTGATTGTGCTAAGGCATTTGTATCAACACATTTCAAATTACTTAAGATAAATGAACTGTAGTTACCTTCTTATCATATCGGTATAATATTGACAGTATTCAATCAAATTATCAAAATACTGAATCTCAATATGACATTTTAAGAAAATCAGTTAAGTTGAGGTGAAAGAAAATAATAATGAAAATGACGGCTTGGTCGTGTCGTGTCGAAATTTGACATCCGAGTTCGAATTCGAACATAACGCACACACGCAAAGCACATAAAAAGTAAGGCGCAAGATATTGTCGCTGAATCCCTAAACCGGAGTTATCGTCAATGAGCGCTGGCGACATTTACTGGCGACACTCACTGGCGACAAGTTATTATCAGGACGTGTACAACTTCGGGTGTGTTCTTATACCAAAGATTTTTTATTTCAAAGGAAAGTGCCGCAAAAACAAAGGATTTTTTCCTTTGGTTTTGGTATAAATAAAAAATCCTTTGGTTCAAATGCATTTTCCTCTGTTTCAAAGATTTTTTCTTTTGAAAAATCTTAGATTCAAAATATTAATGCTTTGATACAAAAACCAGTTTCATTTGATTTAAAGTTATTATCTTTGCTCAAAGGTAATTTAGATATAGATTTAAAAGCATTTATTCATTGAACCATTTTCCATTTATTCCAATTGGAAGATTTTTACCCTGTTGTTTCGAAGTTCCTATTAGGAATTTGAATAATAAAAAGATACAATTTTAGTTCTTAAATTCTTTTTTATTCACAAACACATAAAACACTGGTTCACTACAACCGAGTAGGGTCCTTGATATCGTTGACAAAGTTTCGCATTCTCCGTGGGCCGGTCAATAATCTTCCGAAAGCCACTCCAGCTGCTGGCTGGTCCGACTGGTGATTGCCGTTGAAGATTGGGCCGAAAAAATACGACCGCGGGATTTGGGGAGGTGTTACTTTGCGCAGCTTTCTCCATGTTCGAGAGACTTGGAAATCTATCCGTCGGCCGTGGTCCTGTAACTATACAAGCGTTTTAGAAAATCTTGAATTCACTTAAATATTCAGTATTTATTAACTTACACTTACCATTTTGCATCCTGAATCCTCCTTATTTATAGCTTACTCCGATTCACTGGTTTGATTTTTAAAACGAGCGGCCGAACTTTATTCGATTTTTCGGTTTTCTGTTCTTCTTGCAAGTCAATGCAAAATATCTTCTAAGTTTGAAGTTTTTGTTTCAAAAAATTATTTTTTTCAGTTTAAAACATTTTTCTTCGGTTGAAAGAAAATTTACTTTGTTTCTAAAGAAATATGCAATTGAACAAATTTCTTTTGAATCAAAGAATTTGTTTGAAATCAAAGTCCAAAGTTATTCAATTCAAAAAATTTATTCTTTCTTTCAAAAATTATTCTTTTCAATCAAAACTATAATTCATTGATTCAAAGAAAACAGGAGCTGGATTCAAAAAAATTAATGTTTTGAATCAAAGTCAGATTTAATTCGTTCCAAAATTCAAGTTTACTCTGCGTGAATACACGGAATCGTCCATCTTGTGACAGGCAATCGTAATCATAGGCATGGTAGGCGAACAATTCGCTGTCAAAAAGCGCTCCGTCTCCACCCCCCACCAATGAGAAACTTTTGGTACTCCTTGCCTACTGTTGCTCAATATGCAACCACCCGTAGCTGTATAGGCACGCTGGTTATTACTTTACAAAAGCGTTGCCAGTAATGATATTTCACAACGTCGCTAGTTGGCAAGGTTGCCGATCACCAGCGCGAAAACTTCGGATTTCAACTTCAATGACAATATATGTATCGGACCACCGCAGGTTCGTCTTTCTATCGATTTTGCCAGTGCTAGTGGGAAAACTGGTCAAATACAAATTCTAATGATGATGAGATGGCGTTTGCCAGCGTTCGGAACATTTCTTATTTATTGGTCCCGCGTTGATTCTCCGGCGCATAGGGCCGTGAAATTTTTCTTGCCGAATATAAAAAAAATTCAACTAAGCATTTGCATTGAAAGGCAATCGAATTTGAGAAAATTATAAGCTATTAGCAGCATACGAGCATTTAGCAGAATATTTAACAATGCATGAAGTACGATATATGCTGTTGCGTTCCATTGAATGAAAGACATATTGGGAATAAGCTGGTAATCAATCTAAAATTTTGTTTTAAGGAGTTCAATAACTTGGGATTAAAATATAGGTAATGTATACATGAAAAAAAAATTACCTATTTAGTTTTCAAACTCTATTAATGTGCTCCTACATAAGCACTTATAATCAGTAGCACCTGACACATTCATGTGCATTGGGGTTTTCTTTAATTATATTTCGGTATAATTTTTTTGGAAGGGCGAATGCGCCAATTGAAGACAAAATGAATAATAAGCTGAAACATTACGTTCGAAGACCAACATCACAATAAATTCTGTTTTACCAGAAGAATATTTTGAATTCTAGATAGCAAGACAAGATGTCAAACATTAAATGTAATTATTTTAGAATCAGCGATATTGGTACATTCGCCCTTTACTGAAATCGATACCGAATTGTTAAAATATGAACAAATATTTAAAGCAATGTTCTTCGAAATTAATTTAATTCAATTAAATCGCTGAATTCTGTTCATTGAAAACAAACGAAAACATATTTAAATGTTAAAGATTATTGTTTGCTTTGTTGGCGATAAAAGAACCTAAGATCCTCAAAAAGGTGAATAAAAGTTTATTAGGTATTTCAAAATTGATCCAAAAATTCAAGCAATTCCACAGGACTGGAAAGGTATGTATGCAAAAACGAAACATGAGCGATAGTCTAATTTGTAACCTAAATATACAATAAATTATCCTAGGATGGGAACAACATTTTGGTTCATGGAAATGCTGAAACCACGGTCAAGAAAGTATAACTTATGCAGCACGGGAGACCAATTTAAACGGTGTCTGAAGAAGCGGCTAAATTATAGTCGTAGAGTTTATACTTACCATCTTTATTCTCATCCGGAAAACATAAAACCAGCAATTGGAGGATTTCATCTTGGGACCAATTGTTTTGGTAAGCTAGCATGATAGTGTCAAGTCTTTCGTGTTCCTGACATTATGCGTGGAGGAATTATTTCCAAAACTAGAGACTCTGGAATTCAAAAAGAATATTAAATTTGGAGTTCTTTAGACAAACTTGGTTGTGTGGAATTCCACGTTCGTAGTTAAACGGCTGTTGAGCGGCTACGTGGATATCGATCGCGTTCAGTTGCTCTCGTACGCCCTCGATATCGTGCAACGGATGACTGCAACATGCATTTGTACAGCAGTTGAGAAATGGGTGGACCACTGCTGATGCAACATTTCGGAGTTGGACAGGAAAATGCTGAAGGCCCAATGCAGCCGGATGTTCTCGTTCTAAGCCACCAGATGACAGTCTCGTTTTGAGGCGTTTCACAGCGATCCGTCCCGTTTTCGACTCTCCTCCAACATGAAGTTTCAGACCAAGGAAACGAGGTCCGGAAGCGCGCCAACAATGCCATTGCTCGACGGAATCAATCGACATGTATACAAACAAGTCTACTCGTGCTGACTTCACACCACATTCCATCGGCAAACCAGTCACTGCAATGCTCACAATTGATGCTAAATTTCAATTTAAAAACTGTACCTACCAATTGATTTTCAGAATCCGCGCAACGAACATTATGTAAAATGCATTCGCAAACACTAGCCACAATCGCTCGAAATTTTACAGTTCTGAAATTCTAAACCGGCCTGTAAAGAATGCTCTCACTTAAAAATAAATGCTTCGACCTGTAAAACTACAGTACATGTCCTGCTCCTTTTTGTTACAGGACATTTACTGTAATGTTCAATGATTCTATATTTACTTTTCAACCTATCAATAGAAAATTACGTGATTTCGAAATTACAGGTTGTATTATTTTAAAGTTAACCATTTTCAATGACACGTAAGATTCAAAAATTTTTTCTGTGTAGCACGGTTGAAAAAAAAGAGACTTTGAGAAAAATAAAGCCTGAATAAATTTAAAGAATATATATATGATTCAACCTAAACAAAAAAAAAATATTTAAATTCGTTAAATGGGTAAATAAAAGGTTGAAAAGAATCACTCATATTAGAAGTTTTATCAAAACAAAAATTATAGCCAAGGCAATGGTGATAAATGAAAGTAAACATAAAAAAAAATAACATAAAATATGAAAAATTAAAAAAAATAAAAAAAAACGACACAAAAACAGGCACATAAAGGTTTTATTAAAAAAAAAAGTTTTGATTGAAAAAAAAAAAATGAATACGAATAAAATCAAAAACTAGTACTAGTGGTCATAAATTTAAGCAAAAGAAGGTTTGAAAGAAGATTTTTATAATTAGTCGAAAATTTAAGCAAACAATTCAACAACAGAATTTAGACGAAAATAGCCAAAGACAAATGAATAAAATTATACTAATGAATGAAAATTATTCATGATGAAAATTTTTCATCATAAATCGAATAAAGCATTTAATAGTTGTATTTAACAAAAATTTAAACAAAAAAAAATTTCGAGTGAAAAATAAATAAAATAAGTTGAAATGCGAACAAATGAAAGATGAACTAAACGGTTTTGAAACATTAGTTAAAAATGAAACCTGCATAAAAAATGGTTAACATTTGATTATATTGATTTAATAAAATTGAAAAAAAATTAAATGATTTTTGTATTTTCGGTTTGGATATCGGTAACAAATCATAATAAAGTGAACATTAAGTAAACCTTAACCATAAGAAAAACCTTAAATTCAATAATATTAATACCACATAATGTAAGTATAGTGAATATCTTGAGCATAAATGAAATTTGTCTTGTACTAAAATTATAAAGTTTAAAATAAATAAAAATTGTTTAACTCCCATGCGTCTCACTTTGTCTGTAAGAATGGTGTGGACGTTGTATTCATTTTTTTAAAAATTCATTATGAAGTTGTATCTCTCGTTCTAAGATAACTCCAAAAAAAATTATTATTGAGTTCAATGCTGTAGTAGACGCATTTCAAATAAACTTTCTAACTTTTCAGTAGCACTTGACGTTTAAAATTGTCTCAATTGGAAATTTCACGCTCTTAAGAATCAACCAAATGGTGGACGATAGTATAATTTTAGATTTTTTGTACGGAATTTTAACTCCACAGGAAAATAATTATAGATAATTTTGTTGTGTCGCTAGTTAAATTATACTTTTTTTTTTTTAAATAAATAAATGCAAAAAAAAAGAACAATGAAAAAAACATAACAAAAGGAAACAAGCTACAAAATCAAATGAAATGATCATGTAACATTAGAGGCGGGGGATAATGTAGTGTATAGTATCGGTAGTGAGTTAATTATAATCGTTATGAAATGGACAATTTTAATAATTAAAATATATGCATGTGATTCAGATTGAAACATTGTTTAATAACAATATCTCTGATAAGCGTGTAAAAACGGTAGAAAAAAGAGCGTTAGAGTTTGAGAGAGAAAAGGTAAACGTCAGAAAAACGATAAATCTCTCACGTAACGAAAATAGATCGGCAAACCCTTGATCTTCAGTTTATAGGAGATTCTTATTGACGACGCACGCAAATCGCTTTGCTCTTCAATTTGAGCAAGTGCCGTCACGACAATTAAGTTTCAGCAAAAAGTGTACCTCGATTTCTAAATGCGGGTCTTAAAACTGGTTTAAACGCGTTAAACTAAAATATTCGTAAATTTTTGTGTTAAAAAATCTTTGGTGTTCAAAATTTAATACATGACTAAAATTAATGATCCTACTTTCCTACCTGATTTAAAAATTTAATGTTTATGAATGGCACAGCTAAGTTAAAACAAACGAGGAAATGGAGTTAACCATTTGTCATAAATTATTCTGTATGAAATAGTGCATATACATCTTTGCTGTAGAACAATCATTTTTTTAAATAATTCATCGTGTCACTGATTTTAAAAAAAATTTCGAATTTACTATTGGTTATAGTATAAAGTCGGAACTTCCACAAAAACTATTCCTTTTTATCAACTAAAATGTATTATGAAAAAATGCAACACTTTCTTTTATAAATAATTTTTGAATGCACGGATGAAAATTGATGAAATTTTCAGTGAAACAAAGCTTAGTAATGTTAAAGACATACACCGTCTTGACCGCTTAAAGGTTTAGGAGTTAGCAAGTTATTAATAATGAATTAGAAGCAAAAACTTGTACTTTTAAACTGTCATATCTTGGATTGGTGCAAACCAAAAAATATTTCAAATCGGCATTATTTACTTCAATTATCAAATATTTGATTGTGAAATTATGGAAAAATTAAATTATTCCTTAAAGTCTGTTTCACATAGAATCAGGTCGGATAAAATAGATCATTTTTCCGCAAATAAATAACGTACAACAAAAGTAAAAATGTCAGTTTGCCCTAAACTATTGCCCAATATTTCTAGATGGGACGAAAATCCGGACAGTTTGGTGGATTGATATTTTTTTCAACAAAATCGATCTTGTTCTCCTTATACGATTTAACGACATCCCGGCTGTAGTGGCAGCTTGCCAGGTCCGGCCAGAACTTCATCGGACCTTTTTGGAACCGAATGAGTGGTAAAACCCTATTCTGGAGACATTCTTCTTTGTAACCATTTCCGTTCATTGTGTCCCCAGTGATGAAAATCTTAGACTTCTTCCCACAACTACAGATCCCTTGCCAAATCATCAACTTACAAGCAAATTTATCTGCGAAAACAAACTTGAATCTACCCGCAACATTCCCTTTACGATTCGCAAGGTAAAATTTGTTACCGGGTATTTGTCCAAAATCCATTTTGACGTAAGTTTCGTCGTCCATCAAAATGCATCCGTTATATTTGGTCAACACATTCTCGTAAAACTTCCTTGCCCTGGTTTTGGCAACCAGGTTTTGTTTCAGCGTCCTGTATGGGCGTTTGCTTGCATGATACGACCGCAAGCCTTCTCGCAAACAAATTCGTCGAGCTGTACTGTGGTTCTTCTTGAACTTTTTCGCCAAATCACGCAAGTGGATTCCAGGATTATTGTGAACTGATCGAATTACCTTTGCTCGCAGCTTCCGGTCATACGTTCCACTTTTACGCCTGGTTTGTTTAGCTCGATCCACCGTAAGGGTCTCCCGGTAACGTTGCAGCACCGAATTTACAGTCCATTTTGGATATTTGAGGAATTTCGCTATCGGTTTCTCTACGTGAGTCTGCAGAATTATCTCTCGCCTTTCGCGTTCCATCGTCGATAACTTTTGACTGACTGCTTCAATCTTGAAGAAATTTTCACCACTAAGTAAACAAACCATCCGGATCAAAACACTTTCAAAAGATTCGCGATGTGACAACTAGAGGCGCTGCGGTAAATGAAAAGATGCGACCAGATTCTATGTGAAACAGACTTTAAACTCGAGAAAAATGAATTCAATAATTTGTTAAATTTGAATATAAATTGAAACATTTGAAGACTCTTTGAATGAGAACATCCCCATTTTTCAAGCAAAAGTCAAATTTTCAATGTTTTGGTATTGCTTAAATTCATTGAGATGCCTAAATTAGCAATTTAGTAGGGTTAGTTGCCTTACTATGGACCCTTTAAACGTTGGTTTTTAATTAATCATGTTTTCTTATAAATTGGCGGAATATTTTTCAGGAAATTTTTGTAATGTTCATAATCTAATCAGCAAGTTTCAATAAGAATTTGCAATTATTGAAAGATTTGCTAAGACATTGATGATCGAAATTTCCATCTTTGAACCTACTGTTTCTATTTTGTTATTGGACTGATACCTTTCATCGGACCTAGAACTGAAATTCCTATAAAACGTATGATTTTTCGAAAATAAATTAAAAAATTCATTAAAATTTTTATCTTTAATCAAATATTATCATCAAAAATATCTTCAATCAAATATTATTAATAAAAATATTATCATAAAAAAGTATTACAGCATTTTAACGATCAAAAACACTTAAATTTCTGTTATGAACATTTCAAACACTTTTACTCTTCGTTAGCTCTATCACAGCAGAATTATAGCTGAAAATTTTTGTGTTTACTTACTTGTAGTTTATTTGCGTAAAGTTGTCCAAAAGTGTTAGAAATGGTCAATATTGGTTCTGAATTGTGCCCCAATTAAAAATTCGCACCTTTGTTAATTTGTTGGTATCGAAACAAAGTTTTGGTGGTGTAAGGTCTGAAAATTGAACATCAAAGACAAAAGTCTTCTATTTTTGGACCCTTTACAAATTTTTCGATTGATTTTCATTTATTTTGGGAAACATAGGCCGTATGCTTGATATTCTTCACAGTGAAAGTAATTTCTATTTGAACTTTGGCTTGGACAATTAAAAACGTGATTTTTCCTTGTTCACTCTGGTTTCTCAAAACCCTCCCCCCTCATTGAGCTGTCTGATTTACCACTGATTAGAAGATACATTTTTGAAAACGTTGAAAATTTTATTAGAAAGACATTTTATGGCAAAAGGCGGAATGGTAGGATTCAGGAAGAATAAAAGTTCATTGGGTGCATAAGAGTTTCTTTATCCTATGCTAACAAAATGAATAATTTTCAATTTTTGGCATTTTAGGACTAAAGTAGCCTCTAGGTCCAAAGTAGGAGCTCTCACCCTACATTTTGAAAAATTACAAAAAAAAAAATTAAAATGACTGATTTTTTTTTGTAATTTAAAATTTTTTAAAAAGCTGACTAAAAGCGAGAAAAATGTTCTAAATTATTAACTTGAGCGTCGCAATGGACTCAGGCAATAAAAAAAACTATGAAAATTCGACTTTTGTACGGAAAATGGAGATGTTCTCTTACAAAGCACAATGGGGAAAAAAGTGTATAAACCGCGAAGAAATTCAATATATTCCCTCCTACAAAACAAATTTATGAAAAAGTAGTTTTCTTTGGTGAAAGTGTCCGGAAAATCGATTAGACGTTGTTTCAGATACTGCACGAGCTTACGAATGGAGTTCGAAACGCTTCGGAAAATGGAATTATGGCTGCCCTCTATTCCCCAAGTTTTTTTCAATTATTTCATAAAAAGCATGTTCGGTTATGAAAATTTTTAACAAAATCGGACGCATCGTATGTGCTTTTTTTACCCTCAATTTAATTGAAATTAATTGAAAAATATTGGGAAATTGGGGATAATGCAGCCATTGCTCCTGTTTTCAATGCGTTCGGTGGCTCAAATAGGCTTTGTTAGATTTCTCAGAAAAAATCAAACCAGATACGTCCTATTTGGTTCAAAATGTTCAAGTCCGTTCATGATTTTTTTCTGAAATAAATGAAAAATGTTGGGGAATTGAGGGTAACCACTGCCAAACCACATTTTCTGAAGCGTGCGGTGGGGTCAAACAGCCTCCATTGAATTTCTCAGAAAAAAAAGCACACAAGATAGGTCTATTTTTGATCAAAATTTTCAAGTCTAAATTAGTTTTTTTCTGGATTGTTTACAAAAATGGGGGAATTATTTAGTTGTTAAAAAGGTACTTTAACTCCGTTCGTAAGCTCGTGCAGCATCTGAAACAACGTCCAATCGATTTTCCGGACATTTTCATGAATGGAAAGTACTTTTTCATAGATGTGTTTTGTGTAGGAGGGAAGAATAGAGTTTCTTCGCGATTTATATACTTTTATCCCATTGTGCAAAGGGGTTTAAAATAAATGAATTTTAAATAAATGAATGAACTGCACCCTTTGGCATCGGTTCATATCACCTTCTCTCGATTATTTACTATGTTCTGTACATGGTGCCACCACAATGCCACGCGTCGTGTTCCAAACTCGAGAAATTGCTCAATTGCTTCTTTCCTACATTTTGAAAATGAGTGAAATGAATTTGTATTGGAAATTAACAATCATTGGATTTTTTTGTTTCGAGTTTAAGATATAACCTTTCGTCCATAATTCCATAATCAAACAATTGATATTTGATTTAAGCAATGCCGTCACAAATTTTTTTTGTTAGTACCAATCCGAGATATGAAAGTTTTTGCCTACGCTATAACTAGGTAGCGAACTTCTGCAGATATGTACAAGTTTGCTCTCCGGGAGAAAATGTGCTTATTTAAATTCATAAAAATGCATTCAAAACATCCCAAGCAATCAAAAGTCACATATTTACTTGAATGAAGGCATTGATAGTTACATATTGACTGACAAAGAGAATCAACTGCCCAATTCCCTTTAGTAAACTTTATGTACTCATCAATGAACTTGAAAGTTGCAAAAGTGATTAAAATGTATGTTGTATGTAACTTGTTTTGCCCAATTCCCATGAGTGAACTATATGTACTCATTTATAAATTTGAAAGTTGCAAAAGTGATTTATACGTACGTTGTACGGAACTTAAGTCACATAAAGGGGACAAAAGTGCTCAAAACGGGATTTGGTAAGTCACAAAAAATACATTGAGGTGCTTTCAAAATCTAATAAAATGTAGGAAAGAAGCAATTGAGCAATTTGTCGAGTTTGGAACACGACGCGTGGCATCGTGGCTGCACCATGTTTAGAACATAGTAAATAATCGAGAGAAGGTGATAGGAACCGGTGACAAGGGTGCAGTTGAGATACAGAGAGAGATTTTTGCTCATTTTACGATTTTTCGGGAGCTGAATTAAAAGGTTGCTGGAAGGTAAGTAGAAGGTCATTAGGACTTGTTTTGGAACTTGAAAGTATCAATAAGAATTTAAATTTTTAGATGCACAGAACGTACTTCATATCAATGATGGAGCTGAGTAAGCGCTTTTGTACCTGTTTTATGGGACTTTTGGTTGCTTGGGATGCTTCTTGTATGAATTCATGCACAAAAGTTTACTTATTTATTTTTTAAACGAAGAGTTGATCACCGTAAATTTTATATTGTGAAATTATTTTATCGGCTATATCGGTGAAATTGATAATTTTTGAGAAAGAGTATTTAAGAATTGATAGATTATAGACGGATAGAAGATTAGAATAAGATGAAAGATATTGAAATTGAGCGGAACGGTAATTTTAATTTGAAAACTTTTCATCACATTTCATCGATTTGTTCCTCACGGGCCTACTACCTTGAAGTGGTTGATACAGATAGAATTGTAGCAACCACCACACAATAGTAGGCCTAGCGTGGTTCGTCCCACAAGCGGAAACTTGCAGTACGAACGAACCAGTTTGTTTGCAGTTTATTTATTTATTTATTTATTTATTTATTTTCAGCCTTTAATCTTTTCTAATTTTAACAAAATATTCAAGAATACGCTAACTTAAATCTATTTTTGATTTGTTCTCTGGACATTTCTAGCTTTATCACATTAGCATGAGCGTTATAGGGTGGCTTCATTCTGTAAATAGGTTCATTCCGAGCGTAGTTCTGGATACGGTTTGTTAGCTGAAACGGTCTTATGCTGCGCAAACCGCTACGTCCTTCGTTAGGTGAGATTTGTGACAACAAATACGGTGAAAAATATTTTCCACTGTTTGGATCTTTAAAAAACAACACGGCGATTGATTTCCTACGATTTTCCAGTGCATCCAATCCTACCAGCATACATAAGGCTCGATATTCCGGCATTTCGTCATGCCAACCCAAGGTTCCTTAGGACTTATCTCAGAAATCGTTTTTGGACTCGTTCTATTCTGTTTTTATGTACATTGTAGTATAGCTGCCACACTATACTGGCGTATTCGATTGCAGTTCGGATAAGACCAGCATAAATCGAAACAATGGTGTAAGGGTTGTCCAGCTCGTGACGAATCCTGCTTACCACACCGTACATGGAGTTTGCTTTGGCAACGACTTGTTCAATATGTTTTGAAATACTGAGTTCCGCATCTAACTGAACGCCTAGGTCCTTCACCGACGATTTTCTAGCAATGATACTGCTGTTTTCGAAACGATATTCATGCAAGATGTTATTCATCTTCCGAGAAAAGGTTATCGTGCTACATTTTGAGGCAATAATTTTAAATCCAAACGCGCTGCAGCGCTCAGAAAACCTATATACCGCGTTTTGTAGAGTCAAGCAATCCTTGGGATTTCGAACTGGAAGGAACATTTTCAAATCATCTGCGTATATCAAAACATACACGTCACGCAACACTCCGGGGAACTCGTTCATAACAGTGATGAAAAGGAGGGGTCCCAAGTGACTCCCTTGTGGTACACCACTGTTAACCGAGAATACGCTGGATCTCGCATTCCCAAGCTTCACGAATTGTACTCTTTCTGTTAGGTATGAACCAATCCACTGCAGGCAAGTACTGGTAATTCCATTTTTACATAGAACTGACAGGAGAGCATGAATGTCGATCACGTCAAAAGCCTTTGATATGTCGGTATATATGGTATCAACTTGTGATCCCTGCATCATCCATTGAGTAGTGCGAGAAACGAATTCAGCCAAGTTCATCACTGTTGAACCCTTTTTCAAAAAGCCGTGCTGAAAATCTGACATTTTTCTTTCTAACCATGGGTACATTTGATCGAAAATTATGCTTTCGAACAGTTTGGGAATCGCAGAGAGAATTGCTACCCCACGGTAGTTTTCAGCAGGCAGTTTAGAACCATTCTTATGAATCGGCAAAATATGTGAGATCTTCCATAGTTTTGGAAACCGACCTTCACGAATTGAAGCTGAGAATAGCAATTCCACCAGGACCACTTCCTTCGGACTCATCGAGCAGTAAAATTTTTCGTTGAATGTCGGTGATCGATACTCTCAATTCAGGAATAATTTCGGTAGCGGCTTGGAATCGTAGTTCTGTATTTAAATCGTTAGCGCTGTAAATACAAAAGTCCATCCAAAGTATATGCCTTTTTATTGTTGAAAGAAATATGTTTTGGGATTAAATTCGTCTTACGTTTGGAGTTGACGTGCTTCCAAAAACGTTTCGGTTCTGTTTGAATATCTCCTTGAAGTTCGTTTAAATACGTGATACTTTGGGCTCTATGCAAAGTGTTGAAAGCAATCGGTAAGCTGTTTTGTCCGGTTGAGTTTTACTTCTACGATACTTATTATATTTCTTTTTCTTATCTTTATGAAGACGAATTGTTTCGGCCTTGAACCATTCCGGATATTTGGTTCGATTCGGTTTCTATATGAATGTTCTACAGTGTTCTAGCAATATGCCGTAAACAACATAATAGAAAGACTAGACGTTAAAACCAATAGAACTTTCAACGGAGCGTGAATTTCCAGCAACGTTATCGAAGACACCCTGACTGCTTAAAAATTCGAACATATTTTGAGCACGCGGTTTAGCGCTATCAACGCAAAAATCATCATTCGACAAAATAAAAGCCAAAATATTGTTATTTTCGACTTGACTACCAATTTGTGAGGAGACAATTTGGCTTTTTCTGATCACTGGAAAAAGTTTTTATGTGAAAATCATGCAAATATGTCACGCCCTTATCTTGGTTTGAGATTATCAATGCGCATGGATTGATGATGATGAGCATTTTTGCTGAAAACACCATTTGTCTATCTGTTATAGTATTGAGAATGGTTTTTGAGATAAAAAAAATATTTGGGCGCGATCGTGAAAAATCCAGGACACTAAATTTGGAAGACCACAAAAGTTCATGTTGCGAAATCATTCGAGGATTCCTAGAGGACGTTCCGATAAACATAAATTTCAATAAAAGCGAATATGATTGATTCCACGAAGGAAAGGAATGTGAAAAGTTCCATGTATTGAAATCTATCCTAAGTTAATTAAAAAAAGAAAGTGTTGCTTTTTTCGACCAAACCTCTTATTTGAACGACATCATATTTGACACTCCTACCTCATGTCATAAGCATCAATGTGTTGCCGTCTCGTTCCGGAATTGTCCCCGACAAAGCCTCCGTTGGTCATTCCATTCTGCAAAAAAAAAAAAATGCATAAAACATTACTGTATTGACAATTCACAACGTTCACAATATAAGTCTAAAACAAATTAAAACCCGACTAAAACGTGTCGGCTGTGATTGATTAAGATTGATTACAGGCTTTGGCGCCACACTCGAAAATGTTTCACCGGATAGTCGAAACATGTTTAGTGGGTGTCGTCCTCTTATCACTCGAACTGTCACTATCATTACTGTCGGAAAGACATTTGATGAAACTTACCTTTCTGCGGAGCTGATTGTAGTCGTAGATTTTAAATGTCTGCGTGAACATATAAACTGCCAGGCCAACATTGAATATCCAGAAGATCCATCCACGGAATGCCATCACCAGCATGATACCGGAAACGGTCGAAGCTACCGTCAGGACCTGATCGGCTCCCGTGACTGCCGGATAGGGAACCAGGAATTGTGCGCGCTGAAATAGATTGTTTGTGAGATTTTTTTTTCGGAAATTTTCAGTTTTAGCTATACTCACAATAATGGTGTCATAATCAACGGCAAATTGTATCCCTAGTGCAAGATCGAGAATGCTGATCGTGACCGTGAATGCGATCCAGATGTAGAGGAAGATGTTGATGTATCGTACGTAACGTTTTCGAGCATCTACAAGATTGTCACAAGAAGAGCATTGAAATATTCAAACTAAACTGCAAACAATTAGGTACAAACTTGTGAGTAAAGTTAGAGAGCTGATGGCCCAGAAGAGGTGCATGATCAGGTAGACCCATACCCAAGCGTGCAGATCACCGGGTGATAGAAGATTGAGCGCACGGACTGCGGTCATATCGATGAACGGAATGTTTGCCTGGAAACATGTTCCTGTAATGAAAATATATTTTTTTAAAAATAAGAAAAGCAAATCATATATTAGACTGAATCAAATTGGGATAATTTTTAAATTTCTCGAACCCTGAGTTCTAGAAAGCTTCGTTTTGGTCAAAACTCATCGATGATTTTTTGAAGAATTTTCAAGTGACGTTTACATGAGTAAATTTAAACTTTTATGTTTGTAAAGAAAAATTCAATATTTTGTTCGAAAAATCAACACGTTTATTGTTTCTTCTGAGGAACTGAGCCTGCTACTAGTTTCATGCTTAGCACCAGCACTGCCATTCTAAGCACGATTGTCCCATGTGGAAAAACGTACAAACGAGAAAAACGCGATTAAAATGTCAGCTAAATTTCCAATTTTTCTCTCAAACTAAAAATTCACCGACAGTTTTTTCGTAGTGAACAGTTCAAGTCAATCAGTTTACGATATTTTCTGCCAAAAAAACTACATTTTCTACAACAAAGAACAGCAAATTAGAGCCAAAAATGTTCCGTGTGACACTTTTGCGTAGAATCAGAACGCATGCCGATGCTAGTTCTACGAAAAACTGTCACACGGCTACAATTTTTCTATCATTTTAAAAGCTTGCGTAGTTTATTTTTGTCCCGAAAACTCATGCTAAACCGTAGATTGAGAAATACGTTCCTTTTTGTTTATAAAAAATGTATAGTTGAGTATGGATCCTGTAAGTAAGGCTATGATCATTTAGTATCCGGGCACTTTATTTCGGTGATAGCTACGGTAATAGAGCTTGGATATGCAAAACTTTAGTAGCGTTGTGTTGGTTATGAAAAGGACTATCTTGCTTATTTTTGATAGATTTTTGAGTTAACGTGTGTTTGAGATACTTACGATGCAAAAAGACATGGTAAAAATAATTTTGCACAAATTTGCTCCTTTTACGTATTTTGCGCCTCAAAAATTCTTCATTGTTGACTTGAAAGCTCATGTACTGTTGATTTTTTCTGATTTTTTTTCGGACCAAATGGTTAAGAAGTACAAGGAGCCACTCTAGGATCCACACGAAGTTCAAACCAACCATCGGAGTGCTACCCTTGATCTTAAATATGGTTAAAAGTCTATGGTTATTGGGGATAATTGAATGCAGACTCCTTAAATAATGCAAAAAATCCATTTCCGGCAGACAAAAAGTGTTGCCTGACTAGTAGACACCAAGTAAATAACTAATAATGATCAGTTCCAAAGATCGCAATCTGTACATCCGATATTTTCGCAGTATGACAGATGTGTTCTGATGGACAAAAAAAATTATGTTAGAACCAGATTTAAGAGACCAAATTCTTCGAGATGCCTACTCATGAAAAGGTTCCAACCAGATTCCAATTGCTTTTTTCAGGTGAGTTTGTGTAAAATATCCTGATTTTTCAAAGGTTTTGCTTCTATGGTAAAAACAAATAAATCAATCATGACTGAAAAAAGTGTGCAAAGATTAAAAAGAGATTTTATGAAAAAGTAAGAGTATTTCTTGAAATCATTGATAATTTTTTTTTTTATTTTTACATTAAATGTCATATTAACATCTTCATTTTCTCCATAGAAAAATTTGCGATCAAATGAGTAGTTTTTAAAATACACACGTTTGTAACTGTCCGGATACTAAATGATCATAGCCTTAGTGCCTACCGAACAGTGTTTAGTGAAAATTTTCCTGAATAAAACACTCAAGGCTTCTCGCTCCTCCTCTGCCCTCTACTTTAGTGTTCTTTTCAGTGAATAACATTAAATTCAACAGTTTGAACTCATCTTAGGACAATTTTTTGATAAAAATTGCATTTTTCATAGAATTTTCTCTAGTGTGACATTCTTGCGTAGAACTATCAACATAGAGACAACCACCTTGATGAAAATTTCGTATAAGTTCAGAACAAAGTATACTTGTTTGTGTTTTTATTCGAAAGTTAACACTAAAAGAGACCGTTTCCAGCAAAAAAGTGAAAATTACCCAAAAGTCACATGGGACATTCTTGCTTAGAACGGCAGAGCAGTGATACCGAATAAATAGATTGTTTTTGAATGTCAAAAGACAGACAGATTTCATTCAACAGGTTGTAACATTTTTTTCATGGAATATTCATTCTTTATCACGTTCAGCCAAAACTCAAAAATGATTTAAAGTACTTGTAATGTACACATTTTAGAATTAAGTTTAGAATCCATCTCTTCAACTGCAATATTAGCTCCTGTCATGAAAATTCAATTTTCCTGCCTATAATGATAGAGCATTTTTGATTCCTTTTTTCTCTTCTCTACCAACCGTCGAACAAACCGGTCACCTAGCCACGTTGAATTAAAAAGTGGAATTAGAATAAAATTGTAGTCTAAAGTTTTCCTAAATAAAGTATTATTTATTGGACTAAATCCAAGTGGAGTGAAGTTTCTTTAAGTTGTGACCGTGACCTATTTCCTGACGATACAGTACTGTTTTGGTTTATGTTTTTACTTTTTGGGAGCTTTATAGTTGGTGTATGTATGTATGTATGTATGGTTCCCCCATCGGTAGCAAGGTCCAGCCTATGTCTGTGTGGCTTGGCCTTCGAATTGACTTCTAGGGCTTCCACGGCCGATGGTTCGTCGAGGAAAGGCATCCAACCCTCAGAATCCTACAATGGTTGGCACTCCACTCCGCTTGTAATAGTTCCCTCAGGTTATCCCCAGATGCATTTCCTCTGGGAAATATAGTAAGAATAAAGTAACATATAATAATATAATAAATGAAATATAAATGCAAAATATGAACCATAGAATATAGATGGAATAATTTCAAATAAATACCTGCCGATTGAGCTGAAAATTTAAAAACTGTTAATATAAAATGTAGCCGGTTTAAATAAACCTTTGAAAAATTGATTTATAACACTCCATAATATTTTTAACTTCATTCTATTGTAGATTATTTATCTTGATTTGTGTGGTTTGTTATAAAGTTGAATTAAATCATTAATTTTTTGAACCAAAAATAAATTGTAAAAGTGGTTTTGAGAAATTTTTTTTCCAGGATTTACTGATTAGTCCTGTCAGTCAAATAAAAATAATTTCTTCACGATACAACCTTGGAAAACGTACTGCAAAATTTAAATTCATACTAAAGGAACACTTTTTTGACGATACACATAATTTCTTTCTTCCACCCATCACAACGCAATTTATTCCCGAGCAACACAGCATGCTTTGACCTGTCGCTTTCATAGTTCACACACACACACACATTTGCAAGTAAGCCCTGGGGCGAAGCCCGACTCTCCTCCGGGACGAGGCTCGATTTTCTCCTTTCCGTAGCTGTTAACTGTTGCCCCGGCACAACTGCTGCTTGAACTTCAGGATAAATCCTCACTAAACCCTCCTTTCACTCCATAACAGTTTCACAATACTTAAACAGTCCTGAACATTGCAATGAAACTTTATTTAACCAAACCGCTCTCCACAATTGCATGTGAATTAAGCACCCGCGATTGAATAACACGACCGCACGCGACAAGTGTCCAACGATTTTGGGAGCTTTATAGTTGGTGTGCAGAAAAACAAACTACTTGTTACACAGGTACCTACTTCTCATTTCTTCAACATCAAGTAGCTATAAAAGTGTAAAAAGTCTTTTTGTACAGCTCAATAATTCGAAAGAAATCTCTGTTGTACTCTTTTGTAAACTTGAAAGTTTTAAATTAGTTGCAACAGGCGTTTAAAGGCAAGCTCGCAATTTAAGAACATTGAAGTAGATTTAGAGGCTTAATTCCACTTGTATCGAACTTCAACCCGTGTTTGCATAAGCAAACACATCGCAAAATGGGGAAAAAGTGTATAAACCGCGAAAAAATTCAATATCCTCCCTCCTTCACAAAACAAACCTATGAAAAAGTACTTTCCTTTAGTGAAAATGTCCGGAAAATCGATTGGACGTTGGTTTAGAAGCCGCACGAGCTTAAGAACAGAGATATAAAGCCTTTTTAACTCCTAATTTCCCTATATTTAGTAAACCATCCAGAATAAAAACAAATTTAGACTTGGAAATTTTGAACAAAAACGCTTCGGAAAATGGAGCCTGTTTTTATTCTTAATTCTGCTGTATTTTACATTTATTTAAAAAAAGCGTGTTCGGACTTGAAAAATTTGAACCAAATGGGATCTTATGTGTTTTTTTCCGAGGAATCCAACGAAGCCTATTTCAGTCACCGCACACATTGGAAATAGGAGTTTTGTCTATTTTATCCTTAACTCCCTTACATTTTTAAAACAGTTCAGAAAAGGCATGATCGGACTTGAAAATTTCGAACCAAATGAGACTTATCTTATGCGATTTTTTTTAGGAATTCAATGAAGGCCGTTTGAGCCACAGCACGTTTTGGAAAATGGAGTTATGGCTGTTTTTACACTATTTGGCGAAAAAGTTCAAGACGAACCACAGTACAGCTCGACGAATTTGTTTGCGAGAAGGCTTGCGGTTGTATCATGCAAGCAAACACTCCAACAGGGCGCTGAAACAAAACATGGTTGCCAAAACCAGGGCAAGGAAGTTGTACGAGAAAGTGTTGACCAAGTACAACGGATGCATTTCGATGGGCGACGATACTTAGGGGGAAGTGTTCCTAAATGCGCATGTTGGGTAATATGCGCATACAGCCGATTGACGATATGGCTAAAGATTCATTATATCTAATCAGTGCAGTTTAAGGGTAATACGCTTTTAAAACATGGCATGAAAAAATTAAATTGTTATATAAAGTCGAAAAAATTTAAAAATTCAAACAAGATTTTTGTCAGTTTTGTTATAATATATTGAACTTTAATTATTGTGCGTAAAGATTCAGTGAACAAAAATTTTAATGGTTTTTCTTTCTTATTCATCTAGAAATCGAAAATTCAACAAATTGAAGCTTTTGGCAAAGTTGTAAATGATAAGATATTGGAATAAGAGACAGGTTCTGAATGCCTATATCAAGGCAGGTTAAATGCCTATATCAAGAAAAATAGATTATTCTTATAATTTTTTTACTTTCTATCATTTAAACATTAAATCTACGCTCAAATCACGATCTTACAGCGAAAAAAGAAGAACTTCATACTGATCCGATAAAAATACAATATGAACAAAATATTACCACGAAATATGGCCATATGGCATACTTAACTATGTTTGATGCAAATAAACTAGTGATGTTAAAAATTTCACCAAAATTTCAGCCTTGACGTATCCTTAACATCCGTTTCTACAATTTTCAATTAAATAATTTCAAAATATTGCAAGTGTAAATGAAATATAGCTTAAAACATAAATATGCGCAATTAACCCGCCGGTTTCGGAAATCGGCTATTTTGACTTCTTTTATTATTTTCACAAAAACTGTAAGAGATTTTAACAGAAAAATTGCTCTTACGTATAGAAAACAGATGTCCGCTCATGTGCGCATAGTTTTCAGACTCCTATCTATTGGAATATGGGAGAAAATGAATGCTTTCCTTAATATGCGCATATAGCCCGCCTCTCCCCTACGTCAAAATGGATTTTGGACAAATACCCGGTAACAAATTTTACCTTGCGAAGCGTAAAGGGAATGTTGCGGGTAGATTCAAGTTTTTTTTCACATGTAAATTCGCTCGTCAGTTGATTATTTGGCAAGGGATCTGTAGTTGGGGAAGAAGACTAAGATTTTCATCACTGGGGACACAATGAATGGAAATGTTTACAAAGAAGAATGTCTCCAGAAGAGGGTTTTGCCATTCATTCGGTCCCACAAAGGTCCGGTGCAGTTCTGGCTGGACCTGATAAGCTGCCACTACAGCCGGGATGTCGTTAAGTGGTATAAGGAGAACAAGATCGATTTTGTCGAAAAAAGGATCTATCCACCAAACTGTCCGGATTTTCGTCCCATCGAAAAATATTGGGCAATAGTTAAGGGCAAACTGAAGAAATGTGGCAGAACCATGAATAAACCCGCTCAAATAGAAAAGTGGTGGAACAAGATGGCGAATGAGGTTACCAGCAGTACTGTGCAGAAAATGATGGATGGTATCACAAAAAAAGTTCGAAAATTCATCCGAAAAGCTGACGAACGATTTTTTTGTATTTTTTTTCCTTCAAGTGCAATAAAAACCCTACAAAATGATGAACAAATGGAGAAATGATCTATTTTATCCGACCAGATTCTATGTGAAACAGACTTTAGTGCTCGGAGAGCGGCCTGGCTGTCAGAGAATATATGTATATGTAGATATTTGTGTACCTATATTCTTCATCAAAACCCTTGTACCTTAAGCTATAAATTTAGGTCAGTTCTGTACTTAATAGTTTGGATAATTTGAGCGCCAAAAACTGTTATTATGAAGAAAAATAAAAGGAAATCTTTCTTCTGTTTTAACAGTCGACTGGAAAACAACTTCTTCTATTTCCCATCCGAGAGTCAGAAAATGATCTGACACAACAATAGGCTTCCAAGAAGATTATGTTTTCAGAACAAAAAATTGAAAATTTATAAACAAAGACAAACCTACTTAAAACAAAACGTCGAAATATCGATACATTGAAAAATGGAAAATCTCTTTTTTAAATTCGGTTAATCTAATGTTTTATACATGGAGGCGATTTCTTTGTAACACCTTCACGTATAATCGGATGGTCGGAATTAAGTGAAATTGGTACCCGGGGGTCTTTCGAGATGGTTTGTATAATAGCCTCGAAAATCTTACTTTTTATGGAAGGGAGGCTCCCATACAAAATCAACATGACACAACTCGAACAACTTTAAGACGATTTTCATGAAAACTAATTCACGAGCACGAATATGTTAAAGATGTGTAGATGAAGTTCAAATTTTCTAACGATTTATTAAGTAAAAGGTAAAACGAAGTTTACCAGGTCAGCTAGTTTATTTGAAAATTTAAATAAATTATGAAGATTAAAAAACATAGTTTTTAACATTTTAGAAGGAAACTTTTAGAAACTTATTTATACAATTCAATTGATAACTCAAGGGAATCGAATTTTTGCTGATTGATTTGAAAAATTTTGTTTTAAATCGTTAGTGAGATTTTGTCTATCACTTCTTGTTTCGGTGATGTGTAGTTTATAAGCCCGTTTGTACGGCTTGCTCTAAGTAATAGTGGACAGTCCTTTTGAATAAAAAAAAAATGAATTATTGAAAGGGCTCTTTGAATGCCGAAAGCTACGAGAAAACCCTTACAGTAGGGGTATTCAGTGTAAGGGCTCAACGAGTATAAATTAAAGTTTGTTGCCTGACGCCATCTCGATATCCAAGACGGCAGCTTCCGCTTTTACAAGTACAATGAAATAAGGCAAAACTAGATAAAATAAGATAAAACTTTATGGAACTAGATAAAACAAGGCAAAATTAAACATGCTAAAGGCTAGTGAAACAAGTTAAACATGACGGAATAATATGAACAAAACAAGATGACATCATAAAAAATACATAAAAATACTATAAAAAAAATAAAGGTAAATTACACAGGATAAATATAGACTAAACTAAATGTAAAAATATAAAGCAAAATAAAACAATACAAAAATAGAAATGCTTTCAAAGATTGAGGATTAGATATTAATCAACATTTTCTGCCGTGATTGGGCTCGTCACATTGCTCCTTGAGATCAATTTTTTTAACAAGCACATCTATCAGTTTTTAATGTAAAATTGATCGCTGAATCCGAGAATGAAATTAATAAAATAATCTTAGTAGAACAGTTTTTGAGTTATGTTCAAATTTCTGAAATTTTGCCAAGATAGAAAAATGCTTGTCTTAAAAATCCAAGTACTCGGACCACACACCATCAATTTGAAAGTTATTTTTTTGGGTATTGAAGTTTTATAAATTTTCTAGCTATCTTTAGAAAAAGGCTTTTTTTCAAGTATATATTTTAGTTTATCGATGGTCAATACAAAGATAGAATACGACGATTGTTTGATATCAGTAATTCAAACTTTATTGGAGGAATGTGTCCCGATACACCAAAAACCATTGTAAATAAACTTATAACATTTCGTTCCGTATTTGGTTCCATTTGCTTGATTAGTTTTCGAGTCAGGTCAAACAACTTGTACACAGCAAAAATTATTTCCTGTAAAATTACGAAAATGTCCTGTAACAAAAAGGAGCAGGACATTCACCGTAATTTTAGGTCGAAAACATGATTACGTGACATTTAATTTCTAGTGTACAACTTTTTTACATGACATTTGCTGTAATAATAAATGCATCTTCGTTAACTTTTAAGAAAAACAATTTAAAATTACAGGTTTTGTTAAGTACAGGTTAATTTATTTTAAAGGTTGCAGTTTTCAGTGACACGTAATAGTCAAAAAAAAAAATTCTGTGTATAGGATCTTCTTTATTCTTTCCATTTCCTCACCAGAAGAAGAGCCCCGCTTGAACACTGAACATAAAATGTCTGGAAACCCCCCGCCTGCTTCCTATCTTCCTACTGGAAGAAAAAAAGGAATAAAATTATCATTTTTTGCACCTAAATATCCTACCATGCCAAATTTGTTTCCATTTGGTTGCTTAATTCTCATGTTTTGAAAAAATTAATTGTAAATGTATGATACTTTGTTATTTGAAAATAGATTGTACTAAGGGGTGCAACCCCGATGATTGATAATTTGTTATGCTTATAAGTTCTGACACGATGAGATGATTCATATAATAACGTCTAGGTGTTCAAGTGGTTAGCGTGGTAAAGCGGTAATTGCTGCTCCAATGATGGCGTGGACTCGATTCCCATCTCGGTGCTGGGTGTTTAATATTAATCTTAAGTTGTCCACGTTTATTCAGACTGTAAAGCCTTAATCGGCTTAAACCGTATATGTCTTTGAATTTGCCAGACCTTCCCTGAATGAATGCTTTGAAAAATTTGAAGGTTTATCAAATTTAAATAATAACCCATTAAATCCAAGCACGTATGCAATACTATGATTATAGGTAACCGACATTTATATGTACAATGAACATGAGACTGCCCCAAATTTGCAGGCTTAAATTGATCCTTGGCCTAGTACAAGGTCTCATGTCAAATTTGGGCCAGATGGGATCACGAGAAGGGGTCGCTCAACGAGCCCAAAGTTTGTATGGGATTTTGAGACATTTTGTTCTGGAGGAACATGAAAATCCAGTTTTTTCATGAATAACTTCGGTCCCCTTCTGCCGATTTCTTTTGAAAACGGGTTTTCTGAAAGCCTAAACTTTGATAAATATTTCATCCGAAAAATACATTTCAATTCGACTTATGATAAAAAAGTTATTAGACTTCTAAAATGGGTAAACTTTTTTCAGGGTGATATTCATCACTGTTAATGCTGCGTCAAAATGTTCGAAGCAGTGCCTCTCATTAATAGTGATGAATATCATTCTTAAAAAAGATAACTATTTTTCGAAGCTTATTAACTCTTTTATCTTAACTCGGATAGAAATGCAGTCTTCGGATGAAATATTTTCTATAATTTAGGCTTTGAGAAAAATTCGTTTTTAAAATAAATCACCCGAAGAGGACCAAAGTTTTTCTTGAAAAACTGGATTTTCATGTTCCTTCCGAACCAAATGTCTTAAAATTCCATACAAACTTTAGGCTCGTTGGGCGACTCCTTGCCGTGATCCAATCAGGCCCAAATTTTTCATGAGTCCTTTTACTAGGCCTAGGATCAATTTAAACCTGCAGCGCATAACTTTTTCAAATGTCGGGTCATTTGAGGCATTCTAATGAACATACATATATGAAAAATTCAATTTATTTTTACCATTACTGCTTCGTGTGTCCAAAGTTGAGAAATTTGACCATGATCTAGATTATGATGATAAAATGTTCCCACTAGTTTCGATGACTCGAGGCCTATAAAAAAGTCCCGAAAGCGTTAGCTTCCGTTATCAATTCCAAAGGGATTAGTGAAATTCTTCAGTCTGTGTTTGCGCTATCACACACTTTCGTCATGTTGCTTCCATGTTTCAAATGCATTCATTCTTTGATGTATCATCCACTGTGATTTTGTTAGACAAATGACTTATCGATGAACTCACCCTCAAAATATTGTTTGAAAAACGTCAGCGTCAGCAGGGATCCCATCGTTTCCGTTTGGGCGGTTAAATCCATGTCGCAGTAGAATGCAACGATTCCTGTTATGGCAAATCCAATCCATATCAGCGATTGAAACTGACAACACAAAAAAAATAATTCAAAAAAGATAGTTGCAACTATTCTTTGTTTTGAACTTATAAAAAAACATCACTCACGATTCCAAACACTCCAGCCACAATAGCAAAAGCTCGAAACACGTTATAGTTTTCGAATGCCATTTTTACAGTTGTGTCTGATTTCGTTTAAATATCACTCCTAATAAATGATGCACAGTAAAAATAACGTCTTGTCCCGAATTAAAAACATATCACAGTAAGTTTTACATTTTTTCATAAAATGCAGTAATCGGATTTCAAAATCTTCGGAAATCGAAAGGATCAACTAGTGTCGCGTAGTTCCACGGTCTGTTCCGCACTGACGATAAAATTGGTTCCGAAAAGTAATGCTCCATCGATATCAAATTCCACCCAAACGCGGACCGGACCGATTTCTGATAGGTTTTGCGTCTTCGGACAATAAAAAATCTTATCTGCTCCACCTGATAACGACTACATCAAATGGTTAATTGATATCAACCAAGCGACCAGCCACACGATATATGGGAAGATATCAATATAGACAAAAAAAAGTTTTATCGGCTCAGTAGCGATTCTAAGCCTTTCCGAGTAAGCCCCTACGGGAAGGCCACACACTACTGTGCGATTACTCATGGAGGAATGCCTCTGAACACATTAACAGTATTTGACGGATAAATAGAAACATTCCGGTTGAATGTTTTCAGTTTGATAATTTCACTTTGTCAAAAAGGTGATGGTACGAAAAGTGCAACATTTTGGAAAAATATGTTTTTTTCCTTCCATGGCGACCGTCAAAAAATTCGTAGAAGATTTTGGTTGCGGCTCAGGTATTCATGAGTTTTGTCTGAGTGTCCTGAGGGAGTTTGTATAATATGGAAAAATCCAACTTTGCGTATGCTCATTCCAAATAACCTCACCTATTATTCTTTTCTGAAATGTAGTTGCCAACATCTTCTCATACACACATTATCCATAGATCTATTTTCAATAATATTCATCAATTTGACAAATAACCCATTATGGCAGCCTTGAGTTTTTTTCATTTAAAAAAAAAATTTATTTGAATTAAAAATGATAAAACAAAAATTCAGTCCATTATTTGGATTTGGCGTTCATGACAAAAATAAGTTTAGAGTAGGTATTCTAAAGATAACACGATGCCTCACACGAGTTTTTATGAAGTGCTGCAATAGGATAAATATAATATCTCCATTACTACTAAAACAACAGCCAATGATAAGTGGTTGCGTCAACACCAACTGAAACTTGATTGAAGAATACCGAACCTATTGCAATCGAAAGCAACTATAATTAGTTCTAGTGCACACTTTTTCGTTTGCTTTTTCGATTTTTTCAAACGATAATAGCTAGAGAGCTACTGATGATTAAAAAAACATTTCTCATCCCATTCAGGAATTATGAAGTCAGAAATATTGTTGAAGTTTAAGGTACCTTTTTTGGTTCATGGATTTTAAAACTCAAGGAATTATTTAACTTTAATTAATAAAAAAAAAGGTTGTTAACCATAATCCGCTTTTGAGTGTCAATATGACACTATTGGAAGTTTGACGGCTTGTAGCTTTATTCGAGTGCATCCAAGTAAAAAATCCTCTGGGACCCTCAGTGAATTCTTAAAATCTTTAATTTTCCAACATTACTTTTTTATAGACGCACTCGGAAAGCCCAGGAAAAAAACTTCCTGATCAGACCTTGAGTGTCTATATGACACTCCTCGCTTGAAACCGTTATATCTCAACCGATTTCTACAAAATTTATAGCTTTGGAAACCTCGTAATGAATCTCAAATATATTATTCAGACAATATTTAGCTACAAAACTTCAGTTTTCCGTTATCCAAAGTCTAAAATTGCAAATTGATAAAAAGTTTGAAAACAGCTACTTTTGGAAATTCGTCAAAAATTCTGTGTCTCGTATTTTGAAAATCTAAAAATGCAAAAATGTGCAGAATTACGTCAACTTTTCAATACTCTTTTAAAAATTTATCTGATATTACTTAAAAAAATTTTAAGGGTTCATTGATTGAAAAGTACGATTTTTACATAACTTTTTTAGATTTCTTGTCTTGAAAAAATAAAAGAAAATCCCTTATGTGCAACGTATAGCTTCTAGATTCAGCGTTCTTGGAAACTAAGTAACTTTTTTTTTGAGCTGATCTACGGTCTTTTTTCCGAAGCATGCTTTTCGGATTTTGTTTTCTTAGACATTGGATAACGGAAAACTGTAGCTGTTGTAGCTGGATATTGTCTGAAAAACATATTTGAGTTACATTACGAGGTTTCCAAAACTATAAGCTTTGTAAAAATCGGTTGGGAAACAAGAAAGATATATTGGTTTTAGTCAGGGTGTCAAATTGGCACTCCAGGGGCAGTAAGGAGTAAAAATTTCAGGGACGGATGAGGGTTAAGCTGAACCCTGAACCTTGAAATGACATCAAAATTCATTAAGGTAGCATTCAATAAATCCATTTCGGGTTGAATAATTCAAGGGGGATGTAAGTAGTCAATCAAGCTAAGCCAAGCTAAGTTTAGCTTAATTCTTTTGCTTTCGAAAAAGTTATAAGTTTAGGGTGAGGTTGCCAGATTGCTCGGTTTTATCCGGGTTTGCCAGGATATTTAATACAAAATTTATGAACAGTCCGGCCCGGCCCGGTTGTCCGGATTTCCTTAAAAAATTCCAGGATTTTGCCCGGATTATTGGCAAATCAAACAACAACAAAAAACAAATTGTACTATAAATTTTTTACATTAATGCCTCCAAAACGAAATTTTTTGAACAAGTTTTTAAAAACAACCATAAAATGTTTTTTGAAAGCCTAAAATACGATATAAAATATTTCTTAAAAGTTTAAATGAAAAAAAAAATATTTTTCATATTTCTTTCTGGATTTTTGTTCATTATTTTATGGGTAAAATTTGCATGGATATTGCCCGGATTTTTGGTCATAAATTTTGAAATCAAATGCCAGGTTTTTAAATAAAATTGCTCGGATACGTGCTGAAAAAAATCTGGTAACCTTAGTTAAGGGTGCTTTATCATAAAATAGTATACATTTCAACAAATTTACATATTCAATTCTAATTTTAATTTAAAAATCGAGTAAAACAGCTGAGTCACGAACCTTTAAGCGCTAGACTCAGTCGAGCTACTCGACTGAAATTCGACTCGACTCGACTACTGTAATACCAAAATGGCTCACTCGAGTAAAATAACTCGTGACTCGCCTTATATAATAAGGCCCATAATCTGAACGAGGTCTTTTTTTCTATCTTTTTTGCAATATTAGTTCGAGATTTCCAATTAAGGTTAAAATGATGGAATCCAATGTACTAGGGGAAGAACACTATATATTGAACACCGTCGTTGGGATTCAACGCATTTGTGGCCAGTAAATAATAACGAAAGGTTTTTCGGATGAAATTTTTAAAGTGTAGCTTAAGCATGATTCTCAGCTTCGAATTGATATATTTTTTTTTCGCGGAAATATGTTTTGGAATAATCATTAAAGTCGTTTAATTCAAAATTACTTTTGTCCCAATGATTGAACACAATGATTCAAATATTGAACAGGCAATGCTCATTGAACACGTAAACATTGAATATCAGAATATCATTGTATATATTTAGGGGTATTTCGCTTGATAGTATGCCTTGCAGGAGCGATTTTGGTTGTGCTAACAACCAAGAAACGGTTTGTTTATATTTCCAAAAACCAACCGATGCATGTTCAATAAATGGTCCATGCGAAACGAGTAGGTACTGAGATTGAACGTTCAATTCTTGCAACATTGGCGTTTTCTGTGATCTAATGATTGAAGACTTTAATTAGTTAAATTTTAAGAAAATAGGAATAATAAAGACTGCCACTCTTTGGGAAATCATTCAAAAAGACTTAGTTGAAAACACTCATATTATTATCTTAGACGTTTATTTGTCTATAACCCAATTTTCCTCCCAATCAAAAAAAAAGTTTCATCCACTCAAAAAAAAGGCTTCATCCAGTCGAAAAACCAAGCCAAAATTTGGTAACATATTTTAGTTTCAGGGATCGTGGCTTAAGGAGTCCGAAATTCTTGATAAAACTTGAACAGAGGCAGAAAATGCTTCAACAGTGGCACAACAATTTTTCAATAATTTTTCTACTGTATATTATTGTTTTTATTGGTTAGTGTTTTACTAGTGTTCAATATCTGGTACCAGTTCAATAACTAGTGCTTCTACTCTATTTGATTTCCAAGAATGTGTTCCTGAGTTTTTTTTTTGATTCACACAAAAATTTTTTGGCTTTTAACACTCTTCACGTCATTATGATCCCTGGGTTTTGGATAGAGTTTTTCTTGATTATCATCGAAATCAGTATTCATGAGTGAAATCAGTGGGTATTTTGCCGAAATCATTTATTTTAGTTATTCACGTTTTCTTTAAATGGGTACTTTTACTAAGCGCAGACTACAGACATTCAATTATTTTTTTCATCAGATTTTGATCGAATATAACTTAAACTATTGTTAGAAACTTTGATGCGTGTTTATTCAAGTTACATGTCAATCTGAATTCAGAATGACAAATTGTAATATGCTTCCATTATTCTAAGTTCTTATCAGTATTTCAATTTTTAAATTTTGAAGTCTGTGGTCGAAGTTTAAAATTTCAGTTATCTATCTATATATATGTATATAAAAAGCAATTTCTGTATGTTTGTTTGTTTGTTTTTTTGTTTGTTTGTTTGTTTGTTTGTTTGTTTGTCCTCTATAGACTCAGCCGTCTTAAGCTGGAGAGCTGAAATTTGGCATGTGTGTTCATTAGGACCAGGAATGATGAAAAATGTTTTCAGATTTTCGGATGACCCCTTCTGAAGAGGGTCGTCCATACAAGACAAATATTGTTTTCGCGATATTGTCGTTACTTTTCGTCGGATTGTGTTGAAAAATTGCAAATGAGTGTTTTGGAAAACGAGCAATCGATTTCAGGTGACAAATTTTGTGTAAGTGGTCAGCCAAAGGGGTCGTCCATATAAACTGTTCGCTGTTTTTGCGATATTGACGTTATTACACATCGTATTCAGATGAAAATTGTTACACGATAGTTTTGAGTGACGTGCAATCGATTTGAGGTATGAAATTTAGTGTAAGAGGCCGGCAAAAGGGGTCGTCCATATTAATTTTTCAATATCTTCGTGATTTTGACATTTTCATACATCGAATGGGGATGAAAATTTGCACATAGGAGTTATTGGGGACAAACAATGGATTTAACTTATCCAAATTAAAGTCAGGGTCGGCCACAGGGGTCGTCCATATTAACTATTCACTGATAATGCGATATTGTCGTTATTATACGTTGGACTCAGATGAAAATAGGTTCACGAGAGTTTTGAGGGAAGAGCAATCGATTTCAGATATTAAATTCAGTGCAAAGGGCCAGCCAAGGGGGTCGTCCATATTAACCTTTCAGTGTTTTTGCAATATCGTCGTTATCATACATCGGATTGGGATGAAAATTTGCACACGATAGTTTTCAGGGACGAACAATTGATTTCAGATGTCAAATGTTCTGCGGGGGTCGGCGAAAGGGGTTGTCCATATTAACTAATTTTCCACTTTTTTTAGAAAAATTAACGTGATTATGCAATGAATAGCTTTGCAAATTAGCACACGGGAGTTTGAGGGAAGGGCAATCAATTTCAGGTATCAAAGATTGTATAAGAGGCCATCGAAAGCGGTTCAACTTTTTGGCAATAATTACGTTTTTATGCAACGATCGAGTCGAAATTGACATACGAGGTTTTTTGGCACAGTCAATTGATTCCTGATTTCAAATTTTGTAGCAGACGACCAAAAAGTGAATGTCCAATATTTTTGCAATTATTACTTAACAATGAATTCTTAAGTGCATCTGGAAAATGGTTGTCAATTGACTTTAGTACAAACTGTTCATGACATATTCCAAGTTGAGAGCGAAACGGAGTTCGTATGGGATCAGCTAGTAATTTCCATAAAATAATCATTATTATCATTATCACTATTTCTTCTCTCGGCTTGGCTCTCTGACCAAATCATCACCCACCGTACCTACTCGGAGAGCAAACAAACACGTTCTGCTGGACGTGCTGCTTGTGGTTTATAATTTTCATATTTTTCTGAAAGCTCACAGCGTAAATTGTTGCACCTCACTAGAATGTAGATTAAATTTTCTTTCCAATGAATATACTTTTGATTGGTCCAAACAAAGTAAAAGCACTGAAAATCCGGTTACAACCTCACGGTGAACCACAAAAACAAATGAAATTTCAATTTGTAAAAAAATCGCGCAAAGTAGTGAAATTTGAAAAATTCCATACAATTCAATTGTTGTTGTATCGAAAATCTAAAGACAGCAAAATGTTAGAATTTTAATAAATTTTGTAGTCATATTTTTTAAAATACTCTACCATCGCTAAAACAGTATTTACTAGCAATCGAATGAAAAGAAGGTTTTTTAGACTACTTTTTTGAACTTTTTGTGACCTTTTCGTTAAAAAAAAAAATATTTCTTGGCTTCATGATGTAGACAATAACTTCAGCTTTCATATGCATAGTGCAAATATTTTTTTGGACGTGTGATATATGAACCACAGCAGTTTTCCTAAGGCATGTTTATTCGGATTTTTTTTTCTTTCATGCTGGATAACGAGAAAACTAGAAACATTAGCTATATATAATGTTCTAAACATACATTACTGACATTACAAGGGTTTTAGTGATATAAGTTTTATATGAAACTAGCTGACCCGGTGTGCTTTGCTACACCTTTCAAAATCAAATGATATTCTCAGAAATTATTCAAATTTCAATTGTTTTGTTGGCATTATTTTAAATCAAAATATATCATTATTCATAAGCAACCGCTATAAAATGAGAGCTACAGCTGGAGTTTCGAATTGCAACATAAAGTTAACTTAAACTAATATTCTGAATCTTGTTCTATAAAATTGTGTTTAAGATCTGATAATTTTAATCTGTTTCTTTAAGCTTCGCCCTAAAAAGGAGGGTCTCAAATTTATCGTACGCAAACCATCTAACTTATACAATATGATTGTTTTTGCTTGATATGTTCTGGATTTATGCTAAAAACTGATAAGAGAGCCCCCCCCACCCCCCCCCCAGTTTTTCCCTTCACTCCCTGCTGAATGGAGGTCGTGATTTTTAATAATCATACCTATTTTTTTTCGTTCCCAAAAATCCATGATTGATAAGTTTTTAAGCTTTACAACAAAATTTATATGGAGCCCCCTCCTTTCCTCCCTTCTCTACACTGTAAAGCGTACGGGTCTATAACAATCGTAGAAACACATCTCGTAACCGAGTACCTATCCATGCCATATTTGTTTCCATCTGTTGGCTTCGTTAGCATAAATTGAGAACTTATGCTAACAAAATTGTATTGGGCCCACCTCCCTCCTCCTATGTACCGAATCACTGGAAGGAGGAGGGTGTGTCAAATAATCAAAGAACCGTACCAAAATGATTTTCCATGTTAAGTTTTGTCCATTTCTCAGATTTTGTTAAAAAAAAAAAAGTTTAATGGAAGCTTCCTCTTCCCTTCCAATATTCCCAATTCTATCATCCTACTACAAGAAATGAATTGTTACACACAGACAAATTTCTCGTATTGAAATACCAATACCTTGGTTTTAATTGCGTAGTAAATTCTTGAGTTACATATGTATAAACTTGAAAGTAACTACCATCCCTCCTTCTGTTCTCCCCATTGAATGGAGGGGTGAGAACTTAATATCCATAAAATTATTTTTCGTACTCAAATACTTTTCGATGTCATATTTGATTTCATTTGCAGCAAAAAAAAAAATGTATGGAAGCCCCCTTTCCCCCTTTATATCTTTCCACTGAAAAAAGGTGGGGCTTCAATTTATAATAGAAACATTTCTCGTATCCAAATACCCTCACACGCCAAATATGGATCCATTTGCTCGATCAGCTCTCCAGTTATACTGAAAATTGTAAGGGAGACCTCTCCTCCTCCTTTTCATCCACCTCTTTGAAGGAGTGATGGTTACCAAATATTCATAGAAGCATTTATCGTACCCAAATATCGTTCCATGCCAAATTTGGTTCCATTTGCTGTTGTAGTTCTTGAGTTATGCAGTAAAAATGTAAAGAATTCCCCTCCCTCTTTCCTTTTTCCCCGCTGGAAGAAGGAAAGGGTCTCAAACAATCATCTGAACATGTTCCAAATACATTCCCAAATACCCGCCCATGCCACATTATGTTCCATTTGCTTAATTAGTTTTTGAGCTATGTAAAAAGTTATTAAAAAAGACCCCCTCCCTTCTTTATATCTTCCTACTGGAAAGAAAGAGGGGTCTCAAATAATCATAGAAATATTTTTCGTATCCAAATACCCTCGCATGCCAAATTTGGATCCATTTGCTTTATTAGTTTTTGAGTTATGTAAAAAAATATGGAAGAGGCCCCCTCCCCCTTTCTACAAAAAAAAGGAGAGGGGTCTCAAATAATCATTGAAATATTTTTCGTATCCCAATAACTTCCCGTGCCAAATTTGGTTCTAATATCTTGATTAGTTTTCGAGTTATATGAAAAATTGTAAGGTAGCCCCCCTCCCCCCTTCCTGTCAACCCACTGAGAGGAGGGAGGGGTACCTAATATTCATGGGAACACTCTCCGTATCCAAATACCACCCCATGCCAATTTTGATACCATTTGCTTGATGGGTGCTCGAGTTATGCAAAAAATTGTCTTTGTTTGGAAGGCCCCTCCCTCCCTTATTGAGAGAGGCAGAGGTATCAAACCATAATAGGAACCTTCCCCGGCCTCCAATACCCCCACCTGTCAAGTTTCACGCAAATCGGTTCAGTAGTTTCCGAGTCTATAGGGAACAGACAGACAGACAGACAGACAGACAGACAGACAGAAATTCATTTTTATATATATAGATTAATTATAATTCAAACGACTTAGAAAGATTTGACTTTTGGAGTGTCAAATTGACACTCTAAGTTGGAAAGGGTATTTTTTTTGTTCAGGCTTCCAGGGTTCGTCCACAAAAATTGTAAAGATACAATATTCAAGAACTTTTGAAATCATTTGGGGTCCCCGAAGAAATTTTTGTTTTTTGAAGCTTCTGAAAAAAGTTACAAGCCTTCAAACATGCAATAGTATCGAAATGACACTCCAATGCGGATAAGGGTTAAACCCTGGAGCTTAAAAGGCTTCGTTTTAGTCCAAAACTCATCCATGATTTTTTGCAGAATTTTTAAGTTACGCTTAAATGAGAAAATTTAAAGTTTTGGGGTTGTATGGTAAAATTAAATATTTTGTTTTGAAAAATCAACATAATTTTTGTTTCTTCCGTGGAACCGAGACTGCTTATGGTTTTTGTGCCAATTTAAAAGTTTTCTGACGGAAATTTTTGCTGAATAACTTTGTCGAAGACTCTAGCTTCGTATTTTATTAGACAACAAATTTATTAGATGTTGAATGGGGGTGTGTCTTTTGGCACTGATAAATAATAAATTGAATTGACATCACTCCTGAGTGCCTAGCTAGGTATGGCAAGACTACTTTTCATGCAATAATTCGCTAGGCTCCAGCAGTGATGTCAATTTAATGTATTGTTTATTGTTTATGCGAAAAGACATACCCCTGTTAAACCGCTAATATCTTTTTGCCTAATAAGATACGAAACGACGAAATTAAAAAATATACACCAAAACCTTCAGCTGGCTCGGTTCTACAGAGAAAACAAAAATGATGTTGTTCAAATTTACTCATGTAAACGTTACTTAAAATCCTGCAACAAATCATGGATGAGTTTTGGACCAAAACAAAGCTTTAAAGATCCCAGGGTTTGAGAAATTCAAAAATGACCCCAAATCGACTCAGTCTATCGCAACAATGTCTTTATCCTTAATTAAATTTCAACGGCTTGGAATCCGAGAAATAGTAAGTAAAATTTTCCAGTAGAATTTCCAGCATAATTTTTGTTAAATTTATCCTCAATCTGAAGGTACTTAACATGACGTAAAAAGATGTTCAAAGTTGTTGTGAAATTATGTAAAAAAGATTATACATTACTTTAATAATACTACCTCAATTTCTACAAATTTATGAAAAGAAATCAAAACTTGAATGAGCCCCTGTGAAATAATATCTAGAATAGTTTTTCTCTTATACAAATTAAGGGGGCCCCAGAGTAAGCAGTGAAGGAGTTCTCCCGCATTTTCAAATATCGAAATCCTAGTATTGAATTGAGAATTTTCAACCCAAAATCTACACAAAAATAATCTAAACCGAATTCGAAAAAAAATTAGTAGAAAATGAGGAAAACACCACAATTTTTTTTATTTTTTTTTTAAATCCAAACATATCAATCAGGATATTCTGTACAAATTCCATTACAACCAAGAGTCTTGCACAACTATAATGTTTATTATTACGTTAATTTTCCAAATAGTGGTTACTGCATTAAAATAGTAGCTAATGAAATGAATTTGCGGCTTTATCGGTGAGGGTTAAAGAGTTGAAATGAAAGACGGATAGAAGATCAGAAGAAATTTCTAAGGTGGTGAAAAGAGCGAAGAGCATTTGAAATAGAAGCTTGACCACATGCTAAATTCTTTGTCCCGCATCAATTAACTGTATTGAAGAAGTAGTACCCAATAGAGAAGGCACTACATTTTTCGATACAGTTAATTATGGATGGTTCGACCGCCATGTGAGTGTGCACATGTGCCGAAGTATGCACACTCACATGGCGGTCGAACCATCCATAATTAACTGTATCGAAAAATGTAGTGCCTTCTCTATTGGGTACTACTTCTTCAATACAGTTAATTGATGCGGGACAAAGAATTTAGCATGTGGTCAAGCTTCTATTTCAAATGCTCTTCGCTCTTTTCACCACCTTAGAAATTTCTTCTGATCTTCTATCCGTCTTTCATTTCAACTCTTTAACCCTCACCGATAAAGCCGCAAATTCATTTCATAAAACAAATTCACGGTGATTTCTCCTCTTAAAATAATAGTAGCTAATTTCGCCAAAACTGGCTAACAGTGGTAAGAGAGAACGGAGAAGTTTTATGATAAAAATTCCAGAATGTTACCCAGGCAATATCCGGGTTAATACCGGGTATTTTTATAACTTTTCACTTTTCAATCATTATTATTAAAATTTCCGTTGGTTTATAAATTTCCATATTTATCTATAAAAAAACCGTAGTTCTATAAATCTATAAAAAAAAACTGTAGTTAATTTGATAGGACCATTCGACAGTACTGAGTTTTATTATTAAAATTTCCGTTGGTTTATAAATTTCCATATTTATCTATAAAAAAACTGTAGTTCTATAAATCTATAAAAAAAACTGTATTTAATTTGATTGGACCATTCGACAGTACTGAGTTTTATTTATTGAACTAGCTTATTTTACCCGGCCTTGCTCGGGTTCACAAAAAATTTAAATCAAAATGAGTGGTTTGATTTTTCGAAATGTTGGAAGCTTTACATTCATCATTTTAAGAAATTTGGCTCATGTTTGGCCACGTATGTTTTGTTAGTCTTTTGAAAGTTTTTATTGAGATTATTCACTGTGTTTATCGATTTAATTTCTTTTTTTTGAAGAAGCATACAGTTTTGAGGGTTATCAATAGAATTTCAAATTAATTTTCTTTCCCTTTCCCTATCACGAAAAACTTTTTTAACCCACCTTTTTTCTAAGAAGCTCGAATAGATTTGGCCGTTAATTTTTTAAATGCAAATGATAAAATAATTTGCTATCTTTCCCATCCTCCATTCGATGAAAATCTCTTTTGAAGATTATCCCACTTTTCAAGATGGATGATCTACTTGTACAATGGTATATTTAAGTTTTATTCACTTAAAAATTTCCAGAAAACACTTCCGAACCTTGTTGAACTATGTTTAAGACTCATTTTGAATGTTTTTAATTGTATGTGTGCTTTTTTCGCCTTTTAATTGAACACTGTTTTATGATTAGTTTTTCTTAAATGTAGAAAGTTTAACTAAAAGTTTCTTGGAGTTATCGAAAATAAATCATCTCTGAACCGCAATTACCATTTAAATGGTCTTATTTGAGTTCTATTTAAGTTTTTTATCCTCGGACACAATCATTCTATTAATTATTTTGAAGAGTGATCAATGTTAAAATTCTTTGATATCATTTGTTTGAACTCGCATTACCAAAAGATTTTTTTCCAAATTGGATGGTAGAATTGAACACATTGATGGCCAAAAATAAATCAAAAGTTATAAATTGGTCAATGAAATAGAATTGTATAAAGCTTAAAACCTCAGATTTAATTATCTTAAAAAATTTCTACTTCCCCGTTTAAATTTCCCGGCGGCTATCAAAGCATTGAAATTGAAGCCTTCAACGTATAACTCTGAATCTTATTAATTTTTCTTTCTTTATAAGGAATCCTAAAAATATGAAAATGGTTGGACTTTAAAAGCTGGAGTCAATGAAAACGCTGTTCATTAGTATTTCAGCCTCCAGTCCAAATAGTTATTCACTGTTCACTTTTCAGTTTACTGTGTATCCTTGTAGACTCTCAAAGCCCTCGGGCGGTGGTAGGGAGCACTTTGAAAACCATTGAAATTCTAGTCGATATATTCCTAACAGGGTAATTGTATTTTTTAATCCTTAATTAAGGCTCATTATTGCAATCAAATACCTCGTACCAGTACCACGTGCTTAGAACAGTAGAAAGAAAAAAAATCAGCCAAAAACTTCGCTTTGAACTTTTAAATCGCTAGCAGGCTTTGATTTGCTATCCAGTACACGTGAACTCTGGATGGTCGTTTCTAATGCCCAGCCCATGGTGATGGTGAAAACAACCCCGCCAAAGGAAACGAAAAACGGTTGGCAAAATGGGTGCCATGACTTTTGATTCGTGTGAATAAAAACAAAAGTTGTATGGGAGGGTCCCTTTTCTTAGGTGGGAGGGGCTCAAAACTATTACTAAAACCTTACCATGGTCCAAACACATAACCGTGCCAAATTTCAGGCTGATCGGTTAGGCGGTGTGGATTTGTTTAAGGTGCATACAAACAAACATATATAGCAAAACTCATCTTTATATATTAGAAGAAGAAGAAGATTTCCATCCCAATTTCTGTCTTAGACTTGAAATTCGTTCTTAAACACTTTCAACTGATTTAACCAAAATTTTATCATCTACTAAAGTAAATATCCTAAATTCAGCATATCATTTTTCAAATGATCATTCTCAAACTATCATAAAAACGATATCATAGTTAAGTTGCTAATACCATTGAGTGATTCTCTCAACATGAATATTTCTATGTTTTTAGTTTTTTGCTTTCCAGTTTCAATTCATTAAGATTTTCTGAATTTTGAGAACTCTGGATCTTAGTTTTAGGTACTTAACTAATTTGGATTCCTTATCTGACATTTTCAATGATAACTGATTTTGTGTTTTAAACATTCATCTCTATTCATTTTTTCATTTATACCCCTTTGGCTTTGGGGGCATCGAATGAAACTTTTGTCACATTTAGAATAACAATTTGATATAATTTTTTTTTATCTGATATTTCTTGTTCATATCCATAAACATCTTATGAAAACGTTTTATTTTGTGTTCCAAAGATATCAAATTGAAATAAACATTTGGTGTCATTTTTGCTTTGGCTCTGATTGTAACTTTAAATCACTTTTTTTTATTTAATACATATTTTGTTTCTCAAAATATGATTTGAAATTATGATTAAGATTTGAGACACTGAATTGTGGTTCTGAGTATAACCTAATTTGTTTAAAGTTCTTAAACTCTTATATTTGCATCTCTTTCGAATTTAATTATTTTGTTTATTTTCATGAATTTTGTATTCTATGATTCAAAACTTCATGATATTTCCCAATTGTCATTAAGTAAATATTTCTCGATGAAGCACAAACCAGACGATCAATGATGAAATGAAAAACATTTGAAATATCTATCCGGTCATGTTCCTAAATCAAAAAATTTTTATTGGTGATAAGTTTAGAATTAAATTTTGCATTTTGCAGCTCAACTCAGAGCTTTTAATTTTGAGAAATTTCTAAACTCTTCCTCAATGTTTGCACGTTATTGATTAACAATTTTCATTTGAAGATACCAGATACCATCTTCTACGCAGACAACATGGCTATTTGAAGAGAGTATACTGAACTCATTCCCAGTTCTTTTAAACGTTTAGAATGTTTTGTATTCTCTGGGAAAGCATTTAAAAAAATCGAATCACAGGGGCCTCTCGAGAAAGTAGTATTGCTGAAATGCAAAATTCCCTAATTCTATAGGAAAATCTCTAGAAAAATCCCTTAAAAACCTTTGTGATACAAGAAATTGTCAAAAAATGCAGTTTTTTATTCAAATAGTTTGTAGAAGCATTATTATTCATTTTTACACAGAAAATACTAAGAAATAATCTTGATTTTTGTAGAAAAAAAAGTGCTGCTATTCTTATTTCGCATTTTTTTTATTATTGATCCTCAACGTGAATTGCTTCATCCAAAAAAGTAAACTTATGCCTGATTTATCCGATAGGCAATTTAAAACAAATTGTAGAAAAAAATTTGGATGATTTTCAATCATTCATATTATAATAAGCCAATAACATAGTGGTACTATTCTTGTATCGTTCACTGTATCTTCCATGATGGTAGGTACCGTAATCCGGGGTAAGATTGATCAATTTTTTAAATGTTTTCCGATTATTTTTTCTGTTAAGGGGAATGTGGCATGTTTCATATTTTTAGAACCAGTACTGGACTCCTATGAACGTAAAATAGGGTTGCAGAAATTTACTATTTAAATTGGATTTAAAAATCGATTATGTCTCTGTTCAGAATTTGATGGTTTGGGGTAATATTGATCGGTCTCTATTTTGACGGTTTTAACGAGTTTTCTTGATCATAAAGGATACAAAACACCTTCATAATATTTGCAAATGCAAGTTTATCAATTTTACCTTGCTTTTCAACGTTTTCTTTCCAAAACATTTATCATCAAAAAAAGAACAAAGATGCTGCATACATTTAGGGGCAAAAATTATAACAATTGCTAAATAGTTTTAGCTTCAAAATACAAATGAAATTTCACCTTAACACGTTCTCCTAGGCCCTCCTATTATTTCCATTTTCATTTTTTCTTCAAAGTTAACCTTTTGATAGGGTTCCTATCCATTTGTCTAATACGGGCTTACTTTATGAAAATGTCCTTTTTAAATATAAAAAAAAATATCATTAAATGAAATGACTATAAAAAATAGCACTCAAACTATACATATAAAAAGAAAAAAAGATGTTCTATCACATTCAACAACCCGTTTGCTTCTAAATGCTTTTTGTTATCATCAAAAGAGCTGTTTGTATGCGAGCCCTGGAAAAATAGATATTTGAAGATTGTGAAATTAGATTTTACAAGAGAAAAAATTTCAAATACTACCCAATTTTTTCCTATTTGATACTCAATTTATAGGCTTTCAAACGTTGAAAACAGTTTAAAAAAATTCAAACTATAGACTGAGTATGATAAGTGAGAGTGAGAGTGATGATAATGTGTAAAAAATTATTGTTGATCAAATTTGCCCCGGTGATCAATGTTACCCCGTTTTACGGTACTTGTAATGATCTTCTCAAACTGTTTTCAAAACCACTACTAGACCTGTTGAAATAATTTGAGAATTTTTGAAAACTTCGTCTGTTGAAGGAGAAGGACAAATTTTCTTTCAAAAATCATACAGTGTTTGATAAAACTTAAAAACAGATTCGAAAGTGCATGATTAGTAATTTTTAGAAGACTTTTTTTTCTGTATTCTATCTATTCTTGAATTCGGGTGGCAAGAAGAAATTTTTGGCTCTTACTTTCATGTATACACATGCACCGATTGTTCTGAACATGTAGTATTTTTGAAACTGGACGTAGTTTCACATATTTCAAGTTAAAAGATGATACTAGATACGAAGTAAAATTTATCAAGGGTAGATAAAGCGGTTGGCCAGAAGTGTTCGTTCTGGTTGAAATTCTGCATGTGAATTTCTGGTGGGCCAATAATCATTTGGCTGATTTGGACCACCCTAATGTCAAGTGATGTTGTGCATTTTCGGATATCAATTCATGTATTGATTCAAATTCGAACATCCAGTAAAATCGGTTTTAATCTTCAATATTTTCTCACAGGTCAAATCTTAAACGCTAAATAACATCGTAGTCATTGCTTGCACACTGTTCAACAGTGCAGCAATCCACCTTGTATCAAGGCACTAAACGGATTTGGTGTACACACAGCTGCAACCATTCAGTCGATAGTAAAATTAAGTCACTATATTGATCCGATAATTGCGATCTTTTGGTTCCGGTTCTCGGGTTTGTTGTTTATGGCATTTCGTCTTTGGTTTTCCCTCCACGTTCGAAGTTGGGACAGATCAGAGTTTCAATATCGATACTCTGGACCACTCCATTCTGAAATTGAGAATCGAAAATGTAAGATAGGTGTTCAGATAGTAGATATTGGGTGAAACGCACTTCCTTCATCGCTTGAACGATCGTCTGGTGCGCCCGGTTTTGTCATTGGTACAGCAACATCTGCTCCAGGAAAGTCGGACTGATCATTCAAAGTGGATGTTACTCGTTTCGGTGGCCCCAACTCTTCTGAGTTCCGGAAATAGCTCCACGGTAGCTGACTGCGTACTTCCGTTGGGACGTTTGTCGAATTCCGGGGGCTTACCTGCTGTGGAGGTCCCGCCAGATAGGAGAACGGTTGTGGATTGCCAGGCATGTACGAAAATCGTTTATCCGTGTAAGGATTAAGTATCGGTTTTGGTCGTACTGGAGGTGGTTCATTGACGTCGTACCTATCCTGTTCCGGTGGCTGCTCCAGATAAGGGGAGTCATTGCCGCCCTTCAAAGGTTCCACGGTCCGGACGACGTTTTCATCAGCCGCAGGAGCAGAAGCTTCACTATAGGAAGGAATATCCGTCGGTGTCCTCGCAGGGTCTTTGTATCGACTGGCAGCTGCTGAGACGGCTACAACATCCGGTGAATTTCTGATCTCTTCCATCTGCTCAACCGGTGCCGTCGGGGCAGTTCTGGACGCATGGACAACACTATTGTAGGCGGGAGCCGGTTTGTTCTCCTCCCACAGTCGACTGGCCACGCCCATCATCACAAAGGCCAGCAACAGGAAGATCAACCAGAAGATAAATCCTTTAATGGCGGTTATCCACATGATCAATGGAGGCACCACCAGATAAATGTTGTCGATTTGTTCGAATATTGGCCTAACCTGTTCCTGGTTACCGACTTCAAGCAGATCTAGCACAAAATCTATATCCTGTAGAAGAGAAGAAAGTAAAGTTTGACAGTAGTTATCAAACGAATTCAGACTTTGAATTTTGAGTTTGATTATGAACTCTGATTTGGATTCCTAATTTTTAATTTAACTTTTGAATTCTGTGTCTGGAATTTAATTCTGAATTCAGAACTCGAAACCTTCCTCAACAAACGCCCTCCCACCCTACATGAGGGTCAGAACCGGCAGAAGAGATAGTGGAGTACTATACTAAAAATTCTGAATGCTGAATCCGATTTCACTTTAGGGTGACTTGGGTGTTAAATCATTAGCTCTGGACATGGATCTGGAGCATTAAAAATCAAATCTCAAATTTAATCTGAGATTCATTTTTATTAATTTTCGGCACTGTTGAAGTGGAAAATTTGAATTTTCACGGAAAATTCTAAGTCATGACCAAGGTTGAAAACTTAAAATTAACATTAAGAATTTTATGTCTGATCTGACTCTCGATTTGAACTGGATAAGCAGCTTGAGCTTTAAATATCTTTGTGTCAAATTTATTACTATTACATGAAAATTTTCTGCCCTACAATCCCACCAAATATTTTGTAGGATTGTAGGTCTAATGAGAGATACTATTTAAATATTTATTTAATTTATTGAATAAAAATTCCACATTAAATTTTGAGAATCAATTTGTGATTTGAAAACAGATAGCCCACGAGAGGAGCGGAAAACCCCAAATATCAACATTTATGCACTTGCCTTTACCATTGAAAATTCAATACAAATCTTGACGAGTAGCTTTTGGGATGAAACGTCTGAAAAAAAAAAATTTTCTTTTTATTTTTTCCGTAGTTAAAAGTTGATGATTGCCAAACCCCGTATTTAAAACCATGAAAAATAAAACAGTGTATATTTTTTACTTTTCGACAAAAAAAAATGAGCACTTTTTGAAAACATTTGTAATCGTTTATGATAAAAATTCGTGCAGGAACCAGATAAAATCAACAAAGCAGTTGTTTCATAGATGAGGCATGCTCAGTTTGGTGAAACTTGTAAACTTGTGCAAAACTCTCTGAACGACTTAAAAAAAAGTTTTTAGAATGGTCTTTCTAATGAAACAAAATTTGATACCTGCTCACTGATCAGTGATTTAATCAGATCAATTTGACATTTGAGCGTCTTTTTTGTTTTTTTTTTCTGTTTTCCACCCTGGGTGTAAATAACCGGTGTAATATAAAATTGACTGAAGGTATTTTTCAAATGTACCAATACTTTGTTTTGAAAAAAAAATTTTTTTCCTTGAAAAAGTCAATTTCAAGTGCAATCTATTCCTTTCGATTGTATTAAACGTAAACAAGTAAAAACATATGACGAGGTATTTATTGAATAAAATTTATTTCTAAAATAGTCAATAAGATTGACCGAAATGTATTTAAGAATATTTAGTACCCCTCCCTCCTTCCAGTGGGAAAATAGAAAGTGGGAAGGGGGCTTACCTTACAATTTTTTACATATCTGGAGAACTAATCAATCTAATGGAATCAAATTTGGCATGGGAGGGTAGTGGAATACGAGAAATGGTTTCATAATTATTTCAGACCCCTCCCTCCTTCCAGTAGAGACATGGAATGGAAGGAGGGGGGCTTCCATACCTTTTTCAATGCATAACTTGAAAAGTATTCGAGCAAATGAAACCAAATTTGGCTTGGAAGGGTGCAATGAATACTTCTATGAACATTTGATACCCCTTCCTTCTTCCAGTGAGTAGATAGAAAGTGGGGGGGGGCTCCTTTACAATTTTCAACATAACTAGAAAACTTATCAAACAAATGGAACCAAATTTGGCGTGGTATTTTATTAAGAGTAATGTTTCTATGATATTTTGAGAACCCTCTGTTCTTCCAGTCAGAAAATCTTGAAGGAGGAGGACAATTTTTCACATTACTCGGAAACTTACCCAGCAAATGGAACGAAGTTTGGCTTAGGAGGGTTTTTGAAGAATATTTCTATGAATATTTGGTACTACTGCCTCCTTCAAGTGGGGTAATAGTGTTGAGATTCAATAAAGCCTAACCCTATAAGTTATTTTCTTGACTTTATTTCTGGCAACCCTTCCAGCAATTGTGCATGTGTTCGTAACAATGTCAACCCACTGCCCCCGTCCGGTTCTGTCAAGTCAGTTCTTTCTCAACCAGTGACCTAAACAGACGTGCCTAATAGTCCTTTCAGTGTTACACATAAAAGTGGTCCTTCGAACCGGATGATAAAAGAAGCAATGGCGGATGAAGATCAAATACAATTGGTGGAGCCATTCGTCAATATGGAGGAGGAGCAAGAAATACAACCAACAGTCCCGGAATCGTCCAATGTTCAACAGGTATACGTCTTGCAGTCTGATATGGATCGACTTACGAACCAACGGAACCACGCCAGCAATAGGATTTCCCATATCATCGAAACAATGGAGGCTTTCCAAAATGATGTGGTGATGATCGAAACGCGACGCGACATGCTAAAGCAAGCATACACTGCTTACGATGCCGTTCAAAATTCTCTCGAACAACTGATGCCTGACGAGATCTCAACAAGGGACGCAGTGGAATTAAAATACATTGCGGGTATGGCAGCCTTCGAAAAAACTATCAACAACCAAAAGAAGACCGATGTGCCCCCAATATCCAAGGACGCTATACGACTACCTACGATCGATTTGCCAAAGTTCAGTGGTTCAAGCGAACAATGGCTTGAATGGCACGATAAATTTAATTCGTTGATTCATTCAAGGGCAATACCAGGAATACAAAAATTGGAATATTTAAAAGTATCTCTACGTGGTCCAGCGCTCGCCATTATTGATTCTCTGCCGACAACTGAGAACAACTATCAAATCGCTTACGACTTACTAACGCGAAGATATAACAACCCGAAACAGTTGATCCAACAACACGTCCGGGAATTATTCGAACTCAAACCGGTGGAAACTGAGTCAGCAGCTAATCTGAGAGTGTTATTTGACAGCGCACGAAAACACATCAGATGCCTGCAGATATTGGAACAACCAGTTCAAAGCTGGGATGCTATGTTGATCCATATGATGTCCAACAAACTAGACGCGTACACTCGCAGGCAATGGGAAACAGCAGCGTCCGGAGTAACACCGCCCACCTACGAACAATTGGAATCTTTTGTATTGGACCGATGCCAGGTAATTGAAGCTATCTCGGTCAAACGCAAAAATCCTTATGAAAACACTGCAGGCCCTTTGAAGCGTGTAAAAAATGTCGTGGTGGTAACTGTTGAAGATGCAACGGTCGGCATCATACCTCACTTCATCGGGACAATCATCGAATCTATGATACCAAGCGTGAGTAAATCTATGAAATGTTTTATTGTTTCACATTGAAATTTGTTGAATAAAAATTTACAGAAAATAACAGCAAGTGTAATCAATCACCAGACACAGCTATCCTCCCCACAGCATCAATCTTAGTACGTATAAAGGAAAAGTCTGTCGAGTATTGCTAGACTCCGGGTCTCAAACTAGTTTTGCTACCAAGTCGTTTATACAGAAAACAGGGATATCAACGAAAACCACCCGGGTAAACGTCCAAGGATTTGGTAACACTAACACAATAGTGCAAGAAAAAGCCACTATTTCGATCAAGTCTCGTATAAGTGATTATCAAAGGTCAATCACGGTACTTATTACGGACAGCATAACAGATTCCGTTCCCAACAACGACATTGTAATAGATGAATGGGATTTACCCGAACTACTTTTGGCTGACCCTGAATTCAATAAATCAAGGCCAGTCGATTTATTGCTTGGTATTTCAATAGTACTGGACGTTTTAAGAAGTGGGAACCATCAAGTTGGACCATGCCTACCGTTTATGCAGAACACTAGTTTGGGATGGATAGTAGGAGGTTATTTACAAAAATGAACGAAAATCGCAAATTAACTCAGTTTATGCAAGAAAATATCCAAGCTTACAACACTCTATCATGGACCGAAGAAGAATCTGTTTTTGAGCAACTGTTCCTTGAAACAACTTTGAGAAATAAAGAGGGGAGGTTCGTGGTACGTTTACCCTTGAAAGAAACTTACGCTTTATTGGGTCAATCCAAGAATTTGGCATTGGACAGATTTCTCAAATTGGAACGTAGATTTGAACGCGATCCCTTGTTACATGAACAGTATAGAGAATTCATGCTTAATTATTTGGATCTAGGTCATATGGAAAAGATCAATGAGGAACAGATAGCAGAGAACCAGGCACATTTCTACTTCCCTCATCATCCTGTCTTAAGACCTGATAGTGCGACGACCAAACTACGAACTGTTTTTAATGGATCAGCCCAAACGTCTAGCGGATTATCATTAAATGACGTTTTGTTAACCGGCCCTACCATACAGCAAGACATTTTCAGTATATTATTGAGGTTCAGATGCTATCGCTATGGAATCACGGGAGACATTCAAAAAATGTTCCGACAAATTTTGGTTCACGAAGAAGACAGAAGGTTTCAACTCATACTGTGGCGATTTTCATTGGAAGAACCTATAAGTACGTATCAATTGAACACCGTAACGTATGGAACTTGCTCAGCTCCATTTACTGCTGCTCGCTGCCTAAAACAACTAGCAATTGAATTCCAATCTGAGTTCCCTGAAGCTTGTAAAATCATTGAGAAAGATTTCTACATGGACGACGTTCTATTTGGCCACGAAGATGAACAAAAACTGATCCTACTAAAGGAACAACTTACCCGTATACTTAAAAGTGCAGGTTTCGAACTTCACAATTGGAAGTGTAATGACCCAAAGACGGTTATAGAAGAACAAAATACGTCAACGAAAATCCTCGGCCTCCAGTGGAACACCTTCAAAGATCTGTTAAGCATTACGAACGAAATCGACATAGAAGCGGGAACCACGAAACGCAACATTCTTGCAGAAGTGCAGAAAATATTCGACCCCCTTGGAGTGATTAGTCCTGTTGTAGTACAAGGGAAGATTCTTATGCAGAATATTTGGTCCCATAAGCTGCAGTGGGATGAAAAACTACCAAACGATATCATTTCTGAATGGACTTGGTTTTGCAAGCAGATATGTGATTTGAAGTACATCCAATTTCCAAGGTATTGTGAGATTATTCATATTCTTAATAGTCCATATTATGGAATTGGTAATTAATTAAACACAATTACAGGTATACGTCTTCTTCGGGACAGTTTACAGAACTCCATGGATTTTCTGATGCTGCCAAACGGGCTTATGGAGCTGCTATATATGTTCGTACTGTTGCATTTGATGGAAAAGTAACGGTTCATCTAATGTGTGCTAAGTCAAGAGTAACTCCACAAAGTGCGAATAATAATAACAACGACTTAACCATCCCTAGACTTGAATTAAGAGCAGCTGTATCATTGGTAGAATTGATGGATAAGGTCCGAAGTGCTTTGACTATCCCAATACAAGGCATTCATTACTGGACGGACTCGATGGTAACTCTAGATTGGATTGCCAACCCAAACAGATCACGGCCACAATTTGTAAGCAACCGGGTGAAGATTATTAATGAAAAAACTAAGTTAGAAGCATGGCACCATGTTCGCTCAAAGGACAATCCAGCGGATCTAATATCCCGGGGAAGCTCTGCCAAGAAACTGATAAACAATCAACTGTGGTGGAATGGGCCAATCTACCTACGAGAAGACAATAAGAAATGGAACTTTGAATCAACATTAAGTTTAAAAACAACTGTTCAGATACAAAGGTCCACAAATGATACTGACTCACCGTTTGCTTTCATTGAAAAGGTATCAAACCTAGGAAAACTCCAAAGAATCGCTGCTTACTGTTTGCGTTTCGTCCAAAATTGTCGATCCAAATCCAAACCAGGTGATCGTCTCACAGGAAAAATTACCATTTGGGAAATTCGGCGAGCTCACAAAACTATCATCAAAACAACACAACAACGTTTTTACGCGGAAGAAATAAGCTGTATAAAGAAAAAGAAACCACTCTCCGGTAAAAGCGTTCTGCTCACACTGAATCCTTTCATAGATGTCGACGGATTAATGCGTGTTGATGGCCGAATTCAAGCAGCTGGAATCTCATTTGATCAGCAACATCCAATCATTCTTCCTCCCAAGTCAAACTTTACACAAGTGGTTGTAAGAAATTATCACTTATCGTACCTTCACATTGGACCTCAATCGCTGTTATACACGGTTAGATTAAAATACTGGGTTCCAAAGGGAAAATCATTAACACGAAAAATAATTCATCAGTGTATGACATGTTTTCGCAATAAACCCAAACCACTGAACCAAATCATGGGAGAAATTCCGGAAGTAAGATTGAATCCGGGAAAACCCTTTAAAGAGTGTGGTGTCGATTTTGGTGGACCTTTTATCATTAAAGAGAACTTTGTAAGAACTCAAAAAACATTGAAGGTTTATGTGGCATTGTTCATTTGTCTTAAAACTCGGGCAGTTCATCTGGAACTCGTCAGTAGCCTGACAAGCGCATCATTCATCGCAGCTTTAAGACGATTTTCCGAAGTTCGGGGTCGTAGTGCGATAATTTATTGTGACAATGCGACTAATTTTACTGGGTCCAAAAATGAAATCAAATCATTAAAAACCAATTTCAAATGCCAAGTAGAACCAGATATTCAAGACTTTTGCACGAATGAAGGCGTTGATTGGAAGTTCATTCCCCCGAGATCTCCGGCATTTGGTGGTATTTGGGAAGCGGGTATCAAGAGTGTGAAATACCACTTGCGGCGTGTTCTGGGTTCTTCAACACCCACATACGAAGAAATGTTAACTTTAATGAAGCAGATCGAGGGGTGTCTTAACTCAAGGCCTATCTCTCCAATATCTTCGGCGTCTAGTGATCCCATTCCTTTGACACCAGGACACTTTCTGATAGGTGAACCGATAACTGCTATGCCAGAGGAAGATTTAATAACCGATCCACCAAAATTACTCAATCGCTTTGAACAAGTGCAACGAAGTGTTCAACTATTTTGGAAACGTTGGCAGATGGAATACCTCAACAATTTACAGCAAAGAACAAAAGGGTTATCAACGGCCAAACCAGATTTGTTAGTTGGTCAATTATGTCTTGTTAAAGAGGAAAACCTGCCACCATGTGTTTGGATCACCGGGCGAGTAACAAAGGTACATCCTGGACCAGATGGACATGTACGTGTGGCCTCTTTAAAAACACCTAGAGGTGAAATCAAAAGATCGATTGCCAAGTTGTGCCCTTTACCCGTTGAATAGTTTGCGTGGGGGGGAGTATGTTGAGATTCAATAAAGCCTAACCCTATAAGTTATTTTCTTGACTTTATTTCTGGCAACCCTTCCAGCAATTGTGCATGTGTTCGTAACAATGTCAACCCACTGCCCCCGTCCGGTTCTGTCAAGTCAGTCTTTTCTCAACCAGTGACCTAAACAGACGTGCCTAATAGTCCTTTCAGTGTTACACAAATAGGAAAGAGAGATGGGGGCTCATTTACAATTTTTCGCATAATTCGAGAATTAGTCGAGCAAATGGAAACAACTTTGGCATGGGAAAGCATTTGGATACGTTAAGTGGTTATTTGGCTATTTGAGACTTCTTTCCCCTTCAATTGGGGATACATTTAGGGAAGACGGGAGCTCACATACGGTTGCTTTGCATAAACCAAGTACTTATCTAACAAATGGAACCAAATATGACATGGAAACAATTAAGTTTCCTCACTCTTCCCTATACACAGCCCGAGCAGACTTTGATGCCCGAATTGATAGCAAACTGAGATCATAATAAGGTGTCAAAAGCAAACTGATAGCATTTTTTGCTGTAGAATTTTGTACGAGAGCAAAATTAGGTATAATTAAGGTATCATATAATTTTATTTGACAGCAAATTGAGACCACATTTAGGTATCAACAGCAAACAATGAGCAAAATTTGGTGTAGAATTTTATATGATTGCAAAACTAAGCATTATTAAGGTATTCATATATTTTCATGAATAAAAACCTGAGTCCAAAATTATCGCATAATTTGCTGTACAACTAACCCAACAGCGAAATTCAAAGTTGTAGCCTCATCTGGCAAATAAATTATTAATTTTTTTCTTCATAGAAAGAAAACATTAATAGCAAAAATAGGCAATGATAAGCTATCCATAATTTATGTATTTTTCACAGCGAAAACTAAATCATTCAATTTCGACCATCGCTCAACACACAAATTTATGTTGTGTGTGGAATACACAACGTGGTTTGTAAAATTGCAAACTATAAAATTGACTATGCGATGCGGAAATTTTTTAATTCTAAATATTAAAAGAAGGGGGACTATTCTTGAACGGGGCTAAACAGTTAGAAAATTTACAAAGGAAAGAGAATGGTTTGAAAATGAGTCACTTTCTATTACAGCTTTCCAAAAGGCTTAGTTAGTGATAATTAAATTTTATACTAGGTACATATTCTTTTATAAAAATAATTCAAGGTATTGTTTTATTAGTGTTTCATAAAGAATTCAAAATTCATTTTTGGATATCGAGCACATTTATTGTCAATGTAAATGAATTGAAATTAATTTAAAATTTATCTTTATACAGTGAAATTGAGGAAAGAACGTTTTATAAGTTGGAGTAATGACTTCAAAATAAGTTGAATTTTTAACTATTCAAAAAAGAAAAACGAATTGCACCTGATCTTCAAATAACATTTAAAAAATGAATGTGTATAAAAGTATTGCTGATTTCTTTATCGAATGTAACATTGATATATGAAAACGATTAATTTTTAAATAGTCAACACTTGGCCGGCTATGTCTAACAGGTTAAGCCAATTGTAGAATTAAAAATAATAAAATAAAGATAACGTAACACAAAAACTGAAATTTGCGTCCCGAAGCTGATAATCGAACTTTCGAATAGCAGTTAAAAATAAGATACATTATTTTCCATTGCTTTCATTGAAAATTTTATCATTTAAATTTGGATTCTAAAATTATTAAGTTAAGCATTTTTTTTATATATTTTATTACAATACCTTTTCATCTTTAAACAAAATGATGTGACTATCGTTTGGACATTTTAAGTTATACTGCACTATACTTAGAAAAGTAAAGACATATATTTGATGTTACTGATGCAAGCATTAATGCAACAAACCAGTTGAAAACTTTTGCTAAAAATGTGTGAATGAAAATTGAATAATGACCTACATGTTTGCTTTGTTTCCTCAGCGTGTAGAATTGGAAAATAAGAAATCAAAACAGGAACTGCGAAGTGTTAAAAACAGTGAGGTCCGCCAGTGCGCAATCGATCCGACCCAAGGTAATGAGATACACACCTTGATCCGACCCACTGCAGATTATAAAATTCCAATACGCCTGGCATCCCAGTTTGCTCCGAAAAGAGAAACGTCAAAGAGGCGCGTACGTCGCGGCGGTTTTATTTTGTTTTGTTTTGTTCTCTATTCTCTGTCGTTTTGTGCCGAGACAACCCCGGCTCTTGCTCTACTAGGAGTAAAATCCAGGGAACGACGTCGTGAAGAGGATTAACGTTTATACGGGACGTCTGTTATCGTCAGCTGTAGAAAGAGTGCAGTGAAATCTAAAATGTGTATATCCTCCGAAAACAGCAAAAACTTGCGCGAATTAGGTGAAAAAAACAAGAGTTTAATCTCATCAACGAGAAGATTGGCTGGTCGTCTCCTGGAATTCGACGCCGGTCGAGGAAAATAGGTTATTAGCCAATATAAAAAAAAACAAAAAATCATAAGTAATTTTTCACATGATTTCTTGTTTCATTTTTTCCCTCAGGCAGAGCTCGATGCGGTTGAATGCAAGTTCAAGAGGACCTTTGGAACCTTTGCATGTCTAAATTTCATGCGGTAAAAGGGGTGAGTTTTATTTTTATTCTTTTCTGCCAAAACTCTAACTCCTTCAATTTATTCCTACGTCCTACAAGCAGCAGCTACGATCAAATTTGGAGAAGCATTCCAACAAACTACAGACTGTGTGATCACGGGGCTTTTATTCAAGTACGAGAAAAACGGCTTCTTTATCGCGGAGGTGCAGGACATAGGAGCGCGCGTGTCGAGAAAAGGTGCTGCGTTGTCAACGTTCGGAAAAGCTGTCGATCCAGATTCATAGTGATAGTACCACAATGCAGTTTTGAAAGGAACCAATACAGCTTTTCCTACTGGTCAACAACCGAGATCAATGCAACAGGAACTGGGTTAACACTATTTCTGCAGGTAAAGCGCTTATCGATAAATTTATGATTGAACTTTTAATGAATCAATGTCAACATTGTAGTTTAACTTTTGATATTAGATTACGCCGATAAAATGAGGAAATTGTTTATATTCGGCTGACGTACTGACGTAAGTTGCCAATTTTAGATAATTGATTTTGAAAAGTATCTTTAATAATAGATAGTAAAATTGTTTTAAATAATTTTGAGTTTAATGTATCTATGCTGTTTATAAAATGTTTAAATTTTAACTATAGATTCTACGCGACTTAAATCAACGATACAGTTGCCGAACAGTATTGAAAAAAGGTTTACTTTATATTCCATGTAATCTTTTATTCCATGAAAAACTCAGTAAGATTTATTGTAAAACGATCACAAAATAGCATTACCTCAAACCAGATTCCAAACTCCTAATTTGATTGATGTAACATTAACATTGTATTAAACTTTTTTACGGTTAACTATTTATCGTCTAATATTGGTGTTTGTTTTTGGTTTTCGCTCAGTCGCGTTTGTTGAGGAGAATTTTCGGAAATTTAGACTGCTGTACGTGAAACCATAACGGAATAAAAGGGTTTTCGAGATAATATTGTGTTTTTAGTGAATCTGAATAGCAATTGTTTTGGTTGTACGTCGTCTGAGGCTCTTTTGTAAAGTACCGAGTATTTTGGAAGGAATTTTCAAAAGAGATTTCTAAATATTTTGTTTCCGTTGAGTTAAAATTCAATTTATTATTTTTCAGCCTTTGATAGTTATGCAAAATGAACTTAAACCGTAAGGACGGATTCAGCGGGCTGCTCCGCCTATTTCTGACCAACAGCAAAATCGTCAGTTGCCGACGCCAAACAAAAAGAAAAAACTACCGGAGATTAGTTGGAATTAGGCTTTCATCAAGTATTCTGACGCCACCGGAATGTGTTCCGTGATTTAAAAAATCCGAACGTTACTACCTTAGTACGAGCGAGGTGTTGTTGAGCCAAATCCGAGTAGCCAAGAAGATCCATTGCGTTGCTGCTAAGCGCAAATAGCACACCGGAATAAACTTCAGTACACGGAGAGTCTGATGTATCAAAGTTTATCGTCACTTCCGACAGTGTTCCACGACGTAACTGTTTGTTGAAGCAAAAAAAAAATCAAACACTTTTCCAACTGAGGGTCGAGTTGAATTGTATAGTCTCAATGAAAGGAGTTATCAAAGGTTGTAATATGTACATCTGCCATCAAATTGCCGAATAAGTTCTATTTATGATCAAAGAGAAATATTACTAGCTTATAACTAGAAGGTAAGTTGAAATATATACTGACTAACAGTGAACCATTCCGAGAAATTATTAAATTTGTCAGATACAGCCAGTTCAATTAATGCCTTTATTAAAGAATCAACATAAGATTAAACTTTGACCGTAAAGGCAATTTCAGGGTCATAAGGTTTAGTTTGAAATATGTGAATTGAGCTTGAAATCAATTGTTTCTATTCGCTTTTTTTTAAGATTTGCATAAACAGAAATCGTAACGAGATTTTTCAACCGATTATTAATTTTACTTGTTCTGAACGCATCAATTGGTTTAAACCTTTTTGAATTTCAGAATCTTATTCTTTCTTTTATTATAGTTCTATTAATGACTTAATTCTCAATTCGTGATCAGCTGTTTCGTTGTTTGATAAATTAAGAATCAAATTCTTCAAACTGTATGCAGTTTTGTTCAAAACATTCATGATTTTTTTTTAACTTTTGTTATAGAAACAAGGCTATATATTAAATATAACAAAGCAGCAAATCGAGTAAAAACTAAGAAAAAAGTAACATTTTGAGAACTACAATGTGATAATCTTTTTTTTTGTTTTCAGATGTCCGATGATTGAGAACAATATTCCATCACACTAAAGAAAGTCAATGTTGCTATTGTTCCTGCAACCAAGCCGATATATTGATGTTCCATAACCTACACCCTTTGGACTCAACTAAGAGTGATTATACATCCAGAACATAACAAAGAAAATTTAGAATCAAATGATGTCAGATTGATTGTTTTAGTAATTTTAAAGCCTTTATGTTGAATCATAAGTTAAAATTGAATATTTACTATTAAATATTGAACATTTATAAATTTTCAAAAGCATTTTTCTTGAAAAAAAAATGTTAATTATCATAGTTTATTAGAAGCTTTCACAAATGTCTAGATAGGTGCTGAAAAGTTGAGAAATAATAAAAATCAAACCTATGTAAAAAAAAATTTCCAAGTTTAAAACAGTTCTTAAGATATTCTATTTTTAATTTATTTAGTTTATTAAATACATTCAATGTAAATTGCATTATATCAACTTTGCTATCACTCTTCGAGGGTCAAATTATTTTTCATATTAGTTTTTTTTAGCAAACATTACAGCAAATTATTTATAAATGGATTGTACAATAAAGCAAAATTTTTCTTGTACTGAAGCTTTAAATATACTTCGTTTTGCTGCCGTTTTCCATAAATTTGGTTGCTATTTTTGCTTGTTTTATATTGGCATGTTTTGCAGTTTTCGATAAAATTTTGCCGAATTCTGCTACCATGCTTTTTAGAAAAATATGGTATTATTTTGACCGACTAACGATGAAAACATACCCCACTATTGCTCTTATTTTAACTCTTCAATGCATAGTGTTGTTTTAAAGCAACACTAATCAAAATCCAAATATTTCGAAAACGCGTGGATATTTTTGAGTTCTATGCATAGAAAAAACTAGAACCAAAATGTTCATATGCTGATAGCAAAGTACAGCCAAATTTTGCTTGAATTGAAGCTCTAAATATACCTCGTTCTGCTGTCGTTTTCGGTAACTTTTGATAGCATATTCATGTCAAGTTTTGCTATCATTCAATATTTACTGATGCTTTATATTGGCATCATTATGCTCTCCAAGCTCTCGAAAATCGAGGTGTAGTTGGGCTCTCAATTTTAGCAAAATTAGGCATCACTTTGCTCACGAAGTATGAAAATTTGTGCTCTCATTTTTGCTGTGTACCACCTTATGTCAAGCAAAATGAGAGCACATTTGGCTCTCAAGGCGTGATAGCAAAATTTGCTATAATTTTGCCATAAAAGTCTGCTCGGGAGATACTTACAAAACTGTGTATGAAGTCGATCAAGTAGATGACAAATGCCACCACTTCGTAGGCCAGTACGAGGAACAGAATGATTATGAATGGATAGATTCCGAAAACTATGCAGCCTCTTCCCACGCAGGAAACACAAGCGGATCCTAAAATTTAAAACACTTGTCTGTAAAGAATGTTTTAAAAATACTTTATATTTTTCTAGACGTTACCAAACATCAAGATGGTGGAAATGGCCCACACCCCGTACAGTGCCACCCCAACCAGACAGAATATGTAGGTCCGGAAGGCGGCATCCGACACATCTGGCAGCACGATTGGGAAGTTTTCTGGAACGGTTACGCCCAAGTTGGTCAGGTTCACTGGGCCGCATTCTGAAGCTAATAAAAGTTTTGGGGGAAAAATGGTAGTTGTAATTATGTTGTAACGACAGTTATAAACTAATTTAACTTACACCGAAGGTAGTAAAGATAGATGGCATATTCCTCTTTCGAGTTGTTCATAGGAATAACGCAGTTATGAGCCAATATTCCTGCAGTTGTGCCGAGGATGTAAAGGATGGAGAAAATCTGGGGAGAGATGAAATAAAATATTTAAGCTTATCAGAATGTTTCATAATATGTGATACAGTTCCAAGAAGTTTTCAAATAAGATGGCTCCAGAGACTTCAACAGCAAGTAGTATAATAGTTTTCCCTAATTTTGTTACTGTTAAAAGTTTTATTTGTGCTGTTTGATTTCATAGGAAATGAAGATGTAATTTAATTGCGTTAAAATGATTACAGATTTTCAACGTAAATACAGATAAGAAACAGATAGGGGAGAGTGGGGATACTTGATCCCCTTTTCTCATTTTCACCATATCTTTTTGAAAAAATATAGCAACTCGCCGTCTTTGACATTTTATGACAGCTTGTAACTTCAAGTTTCTATGATCCAAAAATTAAAACGATACTTGAACCCGTTGATGAACTAGAAGCATTTTCGTGGGAGTAAAAAAATTGAGATTTTTCTGAGGTTAGGGGAGACTTTTCTGCGTGTATTTAATCCATCGGACTGAAAGTCTAAATGGATGTGATGGGAAAAGCACTAGGCAAAAAACCCATCTAAGAAGATTACATAAACGATATAACAGTTATCAGGAGACAAAACTAGCACTAATGGATTAACAAAATAGAAGCTAACTTAAAAACGCTGTACAAAACAAAAATTAACTTAGCATTGTAGCTCGTAAGCGGTTCACAAATGTATCACTGGACAAATTAAAATCAAATTCACTATATACATCATTGAATACTGCACACATGGCACGAATAGGCTCGTTCTGACCATAAACCGTTCGATGAAAACCAAGCCGAAGAAATTCTCGCGTTCTCAGTTGTCTAGGTACCACGTTGAAATCAATTCTTTCAAGAATGTTTGGTGCATCGATAGCACCGAGCAGCAACTTTCCAACAAACGCCGCCTTCAGGAATTCACGTCGGTCAGCGAGGCTGTCCAGTTTAAACCAGGAACATCGTTGCAGGTACGTGGGAGATTCTCCCAAAACTGGCCAGGGGTAAATCCGAAGTGCTGAGCGGGTAAATTTCGATTGCACGGATTCGATTCTCCTGATCCAGGTATCGTGGCTGGGGCACCAGACGACAGCCGCTGATTCAAGGTGCGAGCGCACTAAAGCACAATAAAGAGTTCGTAGGCAACGTAGATTTGTGAATTCCTTGGTGATTCGCAGCATAAATCCCAAATTTCTGTTTGCTTTTGCTACAACATGATTCAATTGGTTTTCAAAAGTTATTTTGGAATCCAGAAGCACACCTAAGTCCTTCACAATGGAAACTCGTTCAAGTGCGGTATCATGAAGAGTGTAATTCCAAGTCAGAGGATTCCTTTTCCGTGTAAAGCTTATCACGTTACATTTCGCCACACTGACCGTTAAGCAATTCAAATTACACCACTTAAGAAATTTACTCAACATTTGCTGCAATTCTAAGCAGTCGCTGTAGCTTTCGATTTTCCGATAAATTTTCAGGTCATCAGCATACAACATTCTACACCCCGACGGAAGAGCGTATGTTATGTCGTTGTAGTAGGTGCAGAATAGAAGAGGTCCGATGTTGCTTCCTTGTGGTACTCCTGAGTTATTCTGGAACACATGGGACTCGGCATTTCCGAGACGGACAGTAAGAGAACGATTCGTCAAGAACGATTCGAACCAGAGAATGAGTCCTTCTTCGAGTCCGAGATGTCGTAGTTTTGCGAGGAGCAAACGATGGTCAATACGATCAAAGGCAGCCTTAAGATCAGTATACACTGTGTCAACTTGACCACCTTTTTCCATAGTGCGAATGCAGAATGAAGTGAACTCCAACAAGTTTGTGTTCGTCGAACGTCCCGGGTAAAACCCGTGTTGATCGACAGAAATGTACGACTTAGCGGCATTAAAAAGTCTCTGTGACACCAGGATTTCCATCACCTTAGAACAGGCACAGAGGGAAGTGATTCCCCTGTAATTCGTTATGTCGTGCTTATTACTTTTCTTGTGAACCGGGAACATAAACGACTTCTTCCAAGAACTTGGAAATTTACCAGTGCGAATGGACAGGTTGAAGATAGCTGACAGTGGCTTCAACATAGCCTCAACACAATTTTTCAAAATATTAGACGGAATTCCATCAGGTCCTACAGCTGAAGACGGTTTTAGCTTTGATATCGCTGCTTTAACTTCATCCTCCGAGAAAATAATTCCCGTTAGATTGAGCATGTTGCTAGGAACGTACCGCAGGGCTCTTGCGATTTTAGTAGACGAGGCATGCGAAGTACTGAAAACGCTGGCGAAATGTTCAGCAAAAAGATTACACGTCTGTTCCAAACTAGACGATTTATGCTCGCCTAAAAACATCTCCGATGGGAACCCGGTTTCCTTTCGCTTCTCGTTGACAAAAGACCAAAAACGTTTCGGGTTGTGCTTCAACATAATTTGCATGCGCTCAACGTGTTGTGAGTATCGGAGTCGATTGTAGCGTTTGTACTCATTGCTTGCAATACCAAACCTGCGTTTATTGAATGGATTTTTATCACGCGACAAGCGTCTTATAGCAGCAGCTCTTCTGCGTTTCAGCGTACGCAAATGTGCATCAGACCAAGGTGGTTTACGTAGAGGACGCTTCAATGGGACGTGATCTCGAAATGACTCGTGTAACGTAGAGGTAAAAAAGTCCACAGCCTGATCTACGTCAGTGACATTCTCGATGAACGACCAGTTGGTGCATAACAATATTTGGGATATTTGTGCAAAATCAGCTCTATAAAAATTCAATGAACATGTGTCAGTTGCGCTATCAAACGGTGTGGTTCCAGTGTAGGTTGACGCAATCAATAACGGTGGGTGATGAAGATCTGCTTCTATCAATGGTTCCATGGCGGTTGAAACGCTGCAACTTTCTGCAGCGAATTCATTGATAAAAACCAAGTCAAGGATGCGGTCAAGGAGAGTTGGTGCCAAGGTTCATCTGCCGATTACCCAAAAGATCCATCCCGTCTAATAGGGCGGAAGAGCAAGTTGTAAATGATGAAACCGCGGGGTCTGGATAGGCAAAATTTGCGGAATTTTTTATCCAACTGAGTAGAGGCTGATTATAATCGCCGAGCAGGATGTGCTGATCGTTGGGTCGTAAAGAATCCGCTATCGCGGCCGCTGAGTTCAGATGGGAATCCAAAATTGAAGGATCGCTAGCATCGTCTGGACTGAGGTAAACAACGCCAATATAGATCTTTCTCTGGTTAGTCTCGATAGCCACCCACAAATGCTCGACGTTCAGTTCGGTTTCGCTAACAACGGTGACAGGGGAGGATGTAAAACGGTTGGAAACAGCAACAAGAACACCGCCACCTCTTCTTAGACCAGTGATAGTAGGGTCACGATCACGACGATAAACGTTATAATGATGACCAAATAGCTGCACCGATGTGATTTCGTCATTCAACCACGTCTCAGTGAGCACTATAACGTCGTACTCAGGATCCGAAACTGCCAGAAAAAGTTCGTCGATTTTGGTGCGCAAACCTCTCACATTTTGGTAGTATAGCCGAAGAGTTGATCTGGAATGTGAACAACTATCAAAGGGCGAAGACGCCTGATCATGAAAACACGAAAACATACCTGCAGTGGCAGGTTGGAAGGCCCCTTCCCCAATGCTACACACAGGGCCCGAGCGACTACGACGGCTGGAAGATACTTTGGAAACCAGCTCAACTGTGGTAACGGATCGGGGGCCTTCCAAAGTGCCTTGAAACGTGCGCTCGGTGTCAGGAGAAGTTGAAGCAAAATGAAGAGTGCTGCCTATTTGACTTGATCCCCTATTGAAAGAGACTTGATCTTTTATTCAGGAAGCCCTAATCCTTGTATAAAAATCAAACAAAACCCCAAGACAGAATGTTAATTGACTATTTTGGTCATGTTTGTTTTTATTTCACCATTTATAGCAGACATAAGAAGAAAATTCTATAACTTTGTCTCAACGCTATTAACATTGCATACTTAAAGGCGCTATTTTTATAATTAAGAGAAAATTAATTATTTTTGGTCTTTTCTTCAGACAATTGTTTGATAAACATTAGTTTTTGGATAAATATAAGTTATTTCGTAATCAGCAATCATAACGATCAATTCAGAAGAAGAATATGCCGTTTGGAAGGGGGATCAATTGTACCCAACTCTAGGGGATCAATTGTACCCATAATCAACATTTTAGAAAACTTATTCTGAAAAAAGTTGAAAGTTTTCCATTGCTTTGAAAATATTGCATTATGAATTCATTTTACGCTCGAACGATTGATACATTGGAACAAATATTTTTTTCATAATTTTACCATGTAAGGAACATTTTAAAGTGATGGAAAAAGATCTTCAAGTTACATTTTGTGAAATTTTTCAAACAAAGTTCAATTACTCAAACAATTATTTTGTTAAAAATTTTTAAACTTCAAGCATTGTTATTTTGCTCATTTCGACACATTTTTCTAGAACATTTGATCTTTGTAAGACATTCCAGTTTCGAGATATAGCTAAGGAATCAAGTATCCCCAGGGATCAAGTATCCTCATTCTCCCCTACAGATTTCAACCCTCATCCGCATTAGAGTGTCATTTTGACACTATTGCAAGTTTGAATGCTTGTAACTTTTTTCAGAAGCTTCAAAAAAGAAAAATTTCTTCGTGGACCCTAGACGAATTCAAAAGTTCTTTAATATTGCATCTTTATTTATGCGCAACCCTGGAAGCCTGGACAAAAAAACTCTCTTTTCCGACTTAGAGTTTGATTTGACTCATTTTGACACTCCAAAAGAAAAATCTATTTAAGTCGTTTGAATTATTATGAATTTCATATATTCAGTAAAATATGTTTAGAACATTATATATAGCTAAAGCTTACAATTTAAAAAAAAATATTTCTTGGCTTCATGATGTAGACATTAACTTCAGCTTTCATATGCATAAGACAAATATTTTTTTGGACGTGTAATATATGAACTACAGCAGTTTTCCTGAGCATGTTTTTTCGGATTTTTTTTTCTTTCATGCTGAATAACGATAAAACTATAAGCTTTAGCTATATATAATGTTCTGAACATATTTTACTGACATTACAAGGTTTCTAGTGATATAAGTTCATTGTAATCGGTTAGACGATTTTAGCTTGGAGTGTCAAATTGACTCTCCTAGTGCTGATTAGGGTAATGAAATCTAATGCGGATGAGGGTTAAAGAACTTCTTATCACTTAAGTTGCTTTTTTTTTTGTAGAAAACAGGCTATCAAATGTTTTCTTAGATTAAGTGAGTGGTGCGTAAGGATAGCTTTATCGGTAATACCTAAACCGAAAACCTGTATCCCAGTCCAGGAATAGTTCTTTAATACCGAATACAGGTTTTACGTCCTTCCAAAACCAGTTTTTTTGATGTTGATAAATAACCAGGTTATAAATCAAACTTGGAGAAATGTTTAATTTTACTAAAAATAAAATTCACCATTTGTTAACAAAAGGTTTGCTGCTCGAGCTTTAATTCATAACCGCGGGAAATTTAACATTATTATGAACTTTAAATCTCGGTGGTCAAAAGTAAAATGTATGAAAATCTTTGATAAATTTAATAGGTGAGTAAGTCCACAAACCAAAGATCAAAAAGATCAATTTTCCTGAATGTTTGGACAACGTGCTGCTATTCAGAACATTAGAATTACAGCAAATAATAATTGTTTATGTGTAACATCCGGATAACAAAGATCCAAAATCTATTCTCTTGCAGTCTTATTTTTATACTTAGATACTTTTTTCAATGTTAATTTGTTAGAATTTGTTAGAGGTGATAAAAATATTTATTAGTGTAAATATGTTTCAAAACAGTCGATCATATATAACTGACAAGCCTAGTATAAAATGACTGTTCACTGATTCAAGAAGATTTTAATGAGTGTTTTTGTGAAACAACCATATTAAAAGATTTTCGAATTTTCAATATATGTACCTATAGGTTTCAATTTCATGAAACCTGAAAAGCCTAGCCAACGACATTTAGGTGAAGACTTGATGTTAGCTGCGCAGATCATTTTAAACGGATGTAAAAATTATCGAGTAGCCTAGCTCGCCTAAAATTTCACTCGTATGGAGAGGTCTTATCAAATAAAAATGTTCTGCAACGACATAAAGAAACGGAAAAATGAAACCTATGAAAAAACGTAAAAGATACAACAAAGAAATTAAACTCCCGAAACAAATGATAGAAAAAATCAATAAAAAATAACACTAAATAGCTATTTTTCTCTGTTGCTTTACTTACATCTTATTTTCGCTTACAGAGATCAGAGAACCTCCTTGAAGTGATATAAGCCAAAGGGATAAAAGTGTTTAAAAATTTCGAGAAAACATGCTTTTAAATTATTGTGTTTGGCCATTTTCCATTTATTTTTCGAACAGTTGTAATTTTTTTTTCGAGCGTAAAAGTATGAGGATATAATAATAAAAATCTGAAAACTTCATTAAATTTAATTTGAATCATCAAGAATCATTCGGCATTATTCACTCAAAATCGATCATTTTTGCACTTACATATACTTCTTTAGCTCTGAGGGTCTCATATAGTTTTACCAAAAAGTATACAGTCACTGAAATTACGGTTTTCAAGTTATCAAAATTTTACGATATTTGACACATAATCTGTGAATCCTATAACAAATTTTTCAATGTTTTCCGATTTGGATTTGGTGACTACATATCATTGACTTAAAGAGCATTCAAGCGAACTCTAGTCTTAATATTGAGGAGTTTGAATAGCCTGAGAAAGAAAGTAAGATCGTATCAAAATTATTTAAATTTTACATCAACTTCAACCATTCGTAACTTGAATTCTATTTCAACAACTTCGTTCATCCATCCAAATTTAATAACTTTTTCAAATATTGTAAAATATCGAAAGTTTGCTGTGAACATTTTTCCCAGCAGTTATTTTTTGCTAAGCTTTATGAAAATTAAACCTACTCCAAATATATTTTAATTGGCATCTTGCTTTGTATTTCTGTACAAGTACATCAATAATGAAAAACTAAACAGAATTTACGATTCGGTAGGAGAATTCAACTAGAATCGGTTTTGTACTGACAAATCTCAAGAAGAATGACATATATCATTAGAGGGAATGCATCTTTGGATAACCTAAAGAAATCATTGTAAGTGGCACGGGTAGCCGGCCATTGTAGGTTTCTGAGGGTTGGATGCCTTCTTTCGACGAACCATCGGACCGTGGAAGCCCTAGGAGAAATTCGAAGGCCAAGCCACACAGCCATAGGCAGGACCTTGCTACCGATGGGGGAATCATACATACATACATACATACAAATCTCAAGAAGAACGATTTTTCCCAAATTTAAAACTTACAAAAAGTGCAATGATTATCAAAGAATCAAATTCGTATTTATCCTGTTTATGGAAGGCTTTTCCAATACACTTGTCAACTCGAAATACTGGTAAATTTAAAAATAGTTGGATTGAGTTGAAATTGAGTTCCGTACTTTGGAAAATCAATATTATTTATGATATAACTAGAGTCTGTTGAAAAAGTATTCTTTTCAATGTCAAAAGCATGTGACGTTCTTTATTTCAACAATTACGATCTGCGGGATTTTTAAATTTACCTATAAAATTTTTCTAAGAAGAACGGTAAACTTGAAAACTTTGAAAAAAGGGCGGTTATTTTTGAATACATAGAGACCATGAAATTGACTTAATATTCATTGTAGTCACATTATTTGGCATTTTTGGGATGAATAAACCAAGGAAGTATTAATTGCCTTGAAAAGATTGATCTACATACGTTGGAAGGGATAAATCATTTCGTATTGCAAAAAATTCGTACTGTTTTTAAAATGGAGCAAAATTTGTTAAAATATGCTAGTAACAAAAATGACTCATTAAAATGAAACTATACTAAGGTTGACAGAATTTTTTCAGTCCGTATCCAGGCCAGACAGATCTGGACTATTTTATCTAATAACCTGGCATAATCCGGGCATTTGATTTCAAAATTGTCTACCAAAAATCCGGGAAAATTTGGTAAATACCCGAAAACTACTAAGAAAATAAAAATTGAAAAAAAATCCCGTAAAACTTTATAACAGAATTTAAATTGTATTTAAGGTTTCCACAAAACCTTTCATGATTATTTTTATAAAACTTGCTCAAAAAATTCGCGTTTTAGACGCATGAATTAAAAAAATTAAAATTGTTTTTTGTTCGATTCGGCAAAAACGGTGAGAAAATCCGGCCAAAATCCGAGAATTTTTTAATTAAATTCGGGCAACCAACTGGACCGGACTTTTCCCAAATTTTGTATTAAATATCTGGGAAAACTCGGAAAAAATCGGGTAATCTGGCAAGCTTTATCTATACTTGATGTGACCCAGGCAAATGTTTTTTATAGCATTTTAAAAATCCTTTATTATTCGTTTTCTTCGAATATTTTAGAACAATTAGTTTTTTTTGGCCCACCAGCTAATCTCATTTCTGAAATTTGGCCCGTCTGTTGAAAATGTTGGCCACCCATGACCTAGACAGTGGGGTTAATATGAACAGACGGGGTAATTATGAACAGACGTCTCAAGGACGTGAGTTGCGACCAAAAAAAAGTTGCTTTACAGAATGATGAAGAACACGGAATCATTCATTGTTGGCAGTTTTTCAGAATTTATTATAAGAAATAAACATATGGTGGTTGTAAGTGTGCCAAATGAAGAACTTTTGTTCATAATTACCCCACCTAGCCCTATGTATTTGACAAAATATAAATATTGAGTAGAGATGTACCGAATAGTGGTATTCGGCGAACGGCCGAATACCGAATATTGACCTTTTCAACTATTCGGCCAAACGAATATTCGGCCGAATATTCGGTCGAATTTTCTATTGAGTTTTTAATGAAAAAAAAACTATAGCTTTCATTTCAATGCTTTATGTTTCTTCCATATTAATGCACTCATGTTTTAGTCGATTATTTTCAACCAGATGTTGTTATCGTATAATGTATTACAAGATATTTTTTAAATAGAGGTCATTCTGATTTTTCAAATGTCACCAATAACTGAAAAGACATCAGATGAATAGTCGCTTCTAGGGCCTTCATCCCCAAAGAAATTGCGTTTCTGTGAAATCTGGGACAAAACATGTCGAAACAGGTGCTAAGCTATTTGAATTTGCTTCTTTGATATTGAATTAGATGAAGGTCGAAATTGAGCAAGAAATCTTCAAAATATGTAGCTATTGAAAAGAAAGACGATTTTTAGCCTTAAGCATACCATTCCTTTAACCAAACGTATCCACACGGGCATTCAGGACGATTTAAAAAAAAAAAAGTATTAAAAAAGGGCAAAATTTATGTTTATTTTTAAATTTTTGAAAAATCTTAATTGAACACAAATCCAAAAGTTTTAACAGAGAAATTACAGTTTTTTTTTGATTTACTAAACAATCTGACCAAATTTGGAAAGTGGTGAATATCTGGACATCCCGGCCAGATTTGTCTTACATATCTGGAATCTTCACTGGGTTTATGGGCAAGCCTGAATATATCCAGAAAATCTGGAATAAACTATAATCAAAATATAAAGCGATACTTGTTAGCATTATCCTGTACAATCTGCAGTGAAAGATATGCGTATACACGTTAAATGTTTTGCTGAAACCATAAGTTTTTGATGATTGTGTACCTTTTACAACATTACTTTTGAATATTTTATAAATTACCCAAAATCATTTGAAAAATTTTACAAATCTGTAGTAGCTATTCGGCCTATTCGGCCGAATACTTAGCTCAACTATTCGGTAAGCCGAATATTCGGCTTAACGGTTTTTTGGCGGTACTCGGCGCCGAATTGATTTTGTATGACTGAAATTTCAAAATTCGAATCCTTTTTTCAAACTTATTAAAATACAATTGTTTAATTTGCAATGTACTTAAAATTCATAAAATAGCTACTCAAGTCATCGTCCAAAAGTTTGGGATCATCCCGTGGTATGGTGTAACTGCAAAAGTTCTTCTGCTTCATGCTTTTTTTATTTCACGCGTATCTCTGTTATCAATCAACGTATTGTTTATCTGGTAAGCTGATTTTGAAGCTAATGAGTTGAACTTGCTTTATGAATATTTAGTTGAAATATTAGAACTTTAGCTAAAGTTTCATCATTTTCTGATGATTTTCATTAAATAGTCCGACCGTTAAAAAACTATGCAAATTTGTTTTGACCATAACTTATTAGTCGTACAAGTTATTGCAGATCAGTGTGGCTTATTTAAAATTTTTTGACCTGCACTCACTTTTGAGATAGTTTTTAAAAGTAAAAATCTCAAAATCATATGATTTATGTTATCACCAAGGCCGGATTAAGGGGGGGGGGGGGGGGGGGGCAAAAGGGGCAATTGCCCCGGGCCCCCGGCTCTGGGGGGCCCCCGAGGGAAAAAAAAATGTTTCAACATTACTTTAATCATTCTACTTCAATTTCTTTAAATCTATGAAAAGAATTCCAGACTAGAAATTTGGAATAAAAACTTGAAATAAAACAACTAAAGACGTCACAGTGAAATAATATGTTGAATAGTTTTTTTCTTACATAAGGGGGCCCCCTGCAGAGAAGAAGATCTCCCGAATTTTGCGGGCTGAAAATATCAAAATATTGGTATTGAAATTCAAAATTTTCAACCTAAAATCTGACCAAAAATTATGTAAACTGATTTTGAAAATTAATCGACATAAATTAAGAAAATATGAGGCAAACATGTCAGTCAGGATATTCTGCATAGAAAAGTTAAGATAAAGAAAATATTTTTTTTTTAAATTTTATAGACGCATTTAACCTATTGAGCTAGGTCTTTCGCGTCTCTGTTTTATTTATGACAATATACAAAAAATAATACATTATTCATATTCCTAATCCTTCCTAGCCTATTACAATTTTATATCAGTTTAAACATATCGATATCCTTAAGAAATTTAATCACTTTGTCTTCTTGTTGTTTCTGATTTTTCAATATTAACTCAATAGAATTACCAAGTTTCAACAATCGCATTTTTGGAAGTAACATGGTGCACTCCAAAAAGATATGGTCAACAGTAAGAGGGATTTTACAGTTAGAACAGATAGGAGGAGATGAATAAGGAGTAAGAAGATAGTCATGAGTAAGTCGGCAGTGGCCGATTCTAAGCCTGGTCAAAACCTTTTGTTCGTAAGGGTTTTTCCGATCAAATCCTGGGAAAACGTTAGCTTTAATTTTGTGTAGTTTTAAGGCAGGGTTTGTAGAGCTCCATTCATCTTGCCAAGCTTGCCATATTTTTGTGTTAATAAATAATTTTGCATCAGAACCTGTAATATCTTTTTTGTAAACTCTCTTGGATCTACCCTCATTAGCAAGTTGGTCGGCCCTCTCGTTTCCAATAATGCCGGCATGTCCTGGTATCCATACCAAGGTAATCTTTTTACTCTTCATAAGAAGCTCGCAGGATTGAATCCAAGAATTACGAGATTTGCCTGCTTCAATTGCTTTCAAGCAGCTTGCACTATCTGAAAAGATAGCGCACTTTTTGTTTTTGGGAGAATTTTTGATTGCGGTTAAGATTGCCATGGTCTCAGCACAGAATACAGAACAAGTATCCTGTAATCTTTCACTGGTCGAGGTTATTTCTGAAAATATTCCGAAACCTGTTGAACCATTTGCTTTTGAGCCGTCTGTAAATTTTTTTACGAAGTCTGAATAATTTTTAATGATTTCTTCATGATATACCGATAAAACTTTATGAGAGCTATCGCCTGCACGAATTTGCCGGGCAATTGACCAATCTACACACGGTTTTATGTAGTCCCATCTATGTGGACCCCATCTAATAAGAGGTGTAATTTTTCTAAAGGCACATGACGTTATCGTTTCAAAACATGTGGTTGCCCTTTTAATCAAGACAAGATCTTTCAATGTGCGTCCCATTTCAATCATTCTTATTGCAGTTCTGGCTTCAGTTAATGCTACCAAATAACCGAAAGGAAGTTGACCAGCTTCACAAAGCATGGCTTTAGTAGGGCTTGTGCAAAAGGCGCCAGAGGCTAAACGCATAGCTTTGTTGTACACAGGTTCTAATACTGGAAGGACATGTTCTTTTTTTCTACCAGCTACACCAATACCGTACAACAATCGGGGAACAATAATGGTTTTTACAATTCTTGTGAGCGTTTCTCTCGATCCTCTTACTTTAGATCCGATCATTTTTAAAACATTTATCATAGCAGACGCCGATTCTTTTCTTTCCTTGGCATGCTTCATAAAATTCATTTTTGAATCAAAAGTAACACCCAAGACTTTAAGCGTTTTCACTGTTGGAACTGTAAGATCACCCACAGTTATCTCAGGAACATGTCCTCGATGACGACGATTCTGACAAGTGTGCAAAAGTTGGCATTTTTCTATCGCAACACGGAAACCAACAGATGTTAGCCAATGGATCGCTTTTTCAGCGGCTTTCTGAATTTTTGCTCTGAGTGTTTTTCTCTGTTTTCCATAAGCTACCAACAGAATATCATCAGCGTAAGTGATAATTTGGACATTTGTAGGGATAACTTCGAAAATAGGATTCATACCTACAAGGAAAAGTGTTACGGAAAGTACTGATCCTTGTGGAATCCCTTGAGCAGCAGTTCGCAAAGACGAATACGTTGATCCGATTCTTGCTTTAAAAGTTCGGTTGACTAAAAAGTTTTTTATGAAATTTAGTATTTTCCAGAAAAATTCATTTTTATTAGTGTAGAGATGACTGCGTCTCTATTCAAAGTATCATATGCTTTAGAAATATCCATTGACAGCATTTCGATGTGTTGATTATCTCTCAATGGCTTATCAAAAAATTCTTCTAGTTCAGCGAAATAAACATCGGTGCCTAGTCCTGCTCTAAATGCATACTGCCGAGGATCTAGAAGTTTTATGTCTTCTAATTCACAAATTAAACGTCTGTTAACTATTCTTTCCAAAACTTTTCCTATGCAACTTATCAATGAAACTGGACGATAATCTTCTGGGTTGCCACTTTTTTTTATTTTTTTATGAATGGGTACTATTATAGACTCTTTCCAGCAATCAGGAATTTTTCCTGATTTCCACACTGCATTGTAAGTATTAAGTAAGCATAATTTACCAGATAAAGGTAGGTTTTTCAAGAGGGGATACCCTACATCATCACATCCAGTGCTTTTACTGGAGCACTTACTTAGAGCCCAGTCTAATTCGTTGAGTGTGAGATCTAGATTTATATTTAGATTTTTATCAGGTTCAGGGTTTTGTGGTAAATCGTTTGTGACAGAAAAAATGTTAGAAGAGGTACTAATTTTCTCAAAATGGTCGGCAAGGGTTTCAGCAACTACAACCGGGTCAGTTGTGAGAGTATTCCCGTTTTTAATAAAGTGTTGTGGACTTCTATAACGACCTTGGAGCGCAGCAATTCTTTTCCAAATAGCGGACGAATTGGTGCTTGGATTCAAACCCTCAACAAAATCAACCCAACTACGGTGTTAAGCTTCTTTTACAATTTTCCTCGTTTTGTTACGATTTTCCCGGAATATGACTAAGGCTTTTTGGAAATCAGGGTGATTAGGGCTAAGTTTACGAAGAGATCTAAGGGCTTTACGACGGGATTTTACTGCAAATGCAACTTCACTATTCCACCACGGAACACGTTTTTTGCCCAATAGACCACTTGATTTAGGGATACAAGAGAATGCGGCTTGACGAATCAGGTTTAAAAACATTTCATGTTAACTTCTTGATAAACTTGTTTTTTCGAAGGGGGTGAACTGCAGTTGTAACGATTGTTTTTTTCTTTGAGGGTGGAAACAAGTTGACTGGGTTCTCGATCTTTCTTCAGCGGCGACTTCGTTGATAAGCTTTTCAAGTAGAGCTCTCAAGTTGAATATTTCTTTTTCCTTTTCTGCAAGCTTTTCGGTGAGTTCCAGAACTGCTGGGGTTCTCAGCAGATTCATACGCGACTGTGCAACATTCATTTCCTGGTTACGTGAGAGTTGGTATTTTCGTCTGGCTTCCTCGTATGAGACGTCATTGTCAACTTTTATTTTGACAATCTCCATCTCTTCTTTTTTCCGATGGCAATCTCTGGATCTAGAGCTATGGGCACCATTGAGCAATTCGTACAATGGGGCTCAGCTCGACAAGGATCGTCAGTTGTTTCGTGTTCCTTGGAGCATTCAGGGCATGTCGGAGAATTTTTGCAAAAATTTTTCGCATGACCAAATTGCCAGCACAGAGCACACTGGAGTGGGCTTGGATAATATGGACGGGTTTTGATTCTCAAAAATCCAAATGAGACTGTTTCTGGTACCGTGGTTCCTTGTATGGTTAGCAAAATTGTAGAGGTTGGTAGAAGCTTTGATTTGTTTTTCGGATCCTTTTTGTAAAATCGTTTAGCTTCAATAACTCGTTGCGTTCTTAAACCTTCCAATAACTCGTCGTCACTGATGTGGAGACCATATTGACAGCTTATTATGCACTTTCGGATATTGAGTGTGTTATGATAACAGATCGTAATACCTGATCCATCAATCAAAGTTTTCAACTGTAGTAATTTTTCAACCTGACTACGTTGACGCACTTTCAGCACATATCTAGAGCCTTTAGCCTCGGGACGAGCATCTTCTATTTTCCCTACTGCTTGCTCGATCGACTTCTTGATGGTAAACGGATTATCAGGCAATCTCTCGCTCTCTTTCGCAGCTTTCAACATGAGAACCGACAGCTCTCCGTTGATCGGGTCCATCCATTCTGGCATTTTACGTCCAGCAAAACTGCTATCAACGGTTTGTGAAACATTGGCAGAGGTGTTCCAAGCAGTTCGCAAACTGTTTTCCGGGTCAGAAGTAGAAGAACCTTCTCCTGCCCTGTGAGATTGGCCTGAGGCCATCTCACAGTCGTGGTTGACCGAAGCCAACCACTATCCTTTACCCTTTTCCAACACTCAACAGCGAAGGTTTAAGGTACCACTGTTAAGGAACCACTTCCGAACAAATCGATACCGGTCACTCACTCGTCACACACAGGTTAGGTATAATCACGTTTCGTTTTTAACCACGTGGATTTAAAAGTTTTATTTGGAAAACAAATTGTTTTTCACTTTAATTTTCCTTTATGATACACACTTTAGTTCTTCTTGCGATATAAAAACACTTCAACTTCACAGCCGTATCGCGTTCGCTCAACAATATCCAAAATTGATTTCCGATTTATTCAAGACAAATGGTAGCTCATAAAACTCAACTGTACTCGTTGGTTGCTGAGAGCGAACTGAAAGAAAATAATTACATACAAACGTCTTGCACAGTAAACTTGTTTATTATTACGTTAACTTTCTAAGAAACAGTTACTGCACTTAAATAGCAGCTAATTTTGTCAAAATTGGCTCACAATGCTAAGATAGAACAGAGAAGCTTTATGATAAACATTGGGGGGTTGATGCCGGGTATTAGTATAACTTTTCACTTTTGAATCATTACTATTGAAATTTACGTTGGTTTTTAAATTCTAAACCCTTTTCCCTACCTATTTTTGAAAATAAAATCTAAAAAAAAACTGTAGTTGCTTAAATTGGACCAATCGACAGTACAATCTCAATTTCTGTATTAGACTTGAAATTCGTATTGAAACATTTTCAACTGATTCAACACAAGTAAATATCCTGAATTCAGCATATCATTTTCAAAATTATCATTCTATAATTATAATAAAAACGATCTCGTTGCTAATATCATTGAGTGACTCTCTTAACATAAATATTTCTATGATTTTAATCTTACCCTTTTCCAAATTCAATTCATTGAGATTTTCATGTCTTATATTGTTTCTTCACTTACTGAAGTTCAGTTTCATGATTTTTTCTGAATTTTTAGAACTCGGGATCTTTGTTTAAGGTACTAAACTCATAATGTGATTAATTTCTATTCTAATTTTTTTTTCAATCGATTATTTTTGCACTTTTACCCCTTTGGCTTTGAGGGCATCGTATGAAAGTTTTGTCACAAACAGAATAACAATTTGATTACAATTTTTTTTATCTCATAAGAATCATATACATAAACTGGAATGAAAAGATTTTTTTGGCTTTCAAAGAGACACTGAATTGTGGTTATGAATATAACCTGATTTTTAGTTTTAAATTCTTAAACTCTTTTATCTGTATCTCTATGGAATGTGAAATTAATCATTTTGTTAATTTTGTATTCTATGTTTCAAATCTTTATGATACTTCCCAATTGTCATTTGGTAAATATCTTTCGATAAAGCACAAACCAGACCATCAATGATGAAATGAAAATCATTCAAAATATCTATCTGGTCATTTTTTCTTAATTAGAGAACTTTAGTTGGTGATAAAGATATTTTAAAAAAAATGAGAACTATATATTGCATTTTGCAGTTCAAATCGAAACTTTCGTTTTTAAAAAATTTCTCATTTCTTCCGCAATGTTTGCACTTGATTAATTAACAATTTTTATTTGAAAATACCAGAAACTATCATTTACGCAGACAACATGGCTATTCAAAGACAGTATACTGAACTCATCTCCAGTTCTTTTATACGGTTAAAATGTTAAATATTCTCTGGGATAATATTTGAAAAAAAAATCGAATCATAGGGGCCCCCGAGAAAAATTGCCCCGGGCCCCCGATGGCTTAATCCAGCCCTGGTTATCACAACTTCATACTCATTTCAAAACTAATGTTCTTATTTTGATTAACGTTCTGATGATAATCATTTGTGATTTATTTTTTGAGCTAAGCTTTTCAAATTAAGTGCAATTTCTAGTTCCTTTATATGATAAGAATATTGTGTTTTCTCTTGGACGGCATATGAAAAAAAATTATTTATAGAAGCCCCCAAGAAAACTTGCCCCGGCCTCCCCGATGAATTTATCCGGCCCTTAATATCTCGGTTCAGAAGCGATTGCGGATGGATTAAAATATGCGAAGGGAATAAGTGACTACGTATCAGCACATTCTGCTGGAATGATAAATCTATACAATTTTGAGAAAGAAAAACAATAAATCTGCACACAAACCCGTTAGTATTTTTTATTGGTTTTGAAGCAAGCAATACATTTATTTATAATTTAGCTTTCTGGAAAAGATGGATTCCAAACAAAAATTTACCAAGAACGCCAACAAAACTCAAAATTTTATGTTTCTTTTTGTACTAATTTTAAAAACGAACACAAACACATACAGGATCTCAATGAAACTTGATGTTTCCTCGAAGAGATTCCTTTTTCTTAACTCTAAGCGTACATCTTTCGAGGATATGAAGGCTAGCATCTTACAAATGCTAAAACCACCAACCCACAGAAAGTGTACTATGTAAGCCGTGACCGGGATTCGATCTCATACACGAAGGCTATCCTCTACGCCAGGGGTGAGCAACCCGCGGCCCGCGGGCCGCATGTGGCCCTCAAGACATGCTTGTGCGGCCCGCGAAGCTTTTCTCAAATTGAATTTATATTACTTTTTTTACAATAGATTGTAAATCATCCTATTAGTCAGAAACCATGCTATCTTATTTATTAGCGAAGTATTATATTGTTTTTTTTTGTACAAATTACATTTATTTTTCTAATTATTTAACTACCACTTTCCAATTCAAGTCCATGAAAAAGGATAGGGAGAGTTATCAAAAAAACGCTAGGCTACAGATAATCCCAGGCATTTCTAAGTCCGTTAGTGAGATCATAATTTTTTCGTTTTTAGCAAAGTTTCATGATGGATATGCTCAGCAGATTTTTTTTCGGAATTGAATAATTGCTTATACTGTAAGCATTTTAATACCGTTAAAATTGAAATAAAGCCATATTTAAGGGACATTCTTGTTGAAATTTTGAATAACAAAGTCTGGGAGAACGATTTCAAATTTCTTATCAACATGAATAAGTATCAATATCTGCGACAAGAATTCCGAATACTTGACAAAAATTTAAAAAACAATATTTGTAATTCTGTGATTCGACTCAAAAATTTTGTGACGATTATCTGTGGTGCTAATTTCAGAAGTTTCATAGAAAAATCACACCGAACATCAAAAAATTTCGTCTTTTTTCTTGAAAATATTCAATCGATGTTACCATAGTCATACGATGAATCAGCTCTAAAAGCCTGTCTAAGTGGCATCTAAATTAAATTCATGAATATCCAAAAATCTGTAAAAAAAATTCTAGAATCAAGAATGTGAACTGTAACATTGCTAAAGTTTGTTTAAAAATCTGTGGAATTATATATTGTTTTGTGATTTTAATAAAATACAGCAATGTTATGATCTTATACGGAACGGTTTTTCGTCGTTAGTAGAAAAAAATATAGTCATCGAAAACAGAATTTGAATTGTGAAAAAGCTTTTCGAAAATGGGCACAGAAGAAGATTTTAAGTCAACCTATTGATAAACGATTCAAAGTTGAACGGTTACAAAAAAAAATATTTGCGAATGGTAATATAAGTTTGGTTAAAAATGATTTTCTTAATAAAGGGTTCAAAGCTTTTTCGAGCCACAGAAAGTTAAAGGGGTTTCTATAGTTCGAAACAGGTTAGAATTTTCGTTTTTAATAAAAAAAAGGTATACAAACAATGTTTTTGTTTGTAAGATAAAAAAAATCAAATAGATAAAAAAATTCAAACTACTAAATATTGATCAAGATTTTGTTATGCAGTTACATACCTACTTGTTCAATTTCGGATCATACTATTTACCTTTTATTTAAAAAAAACCGTGTTTTCTGTTTTCTTTAAAAAGATGAATTTGTTTAAATTTCCCTTTTTATCGTCAAAAATTTGTTGTTGTAATATTGAGATACAGCTTTGCTTAATGTTATTAAAAATTATTTGAGTGCGGCCCGCTGAATATATTTCAAATTCAATTTGGCCCGTTGCTTCAAAAGGTTGCTCACCCCTGCTCTACGCCACGGGTTGCGGCAATTTCATTTAGATTTTCCTTCAACAAAAAAATGGTTTATTTTTTTCTAAATTGGCATTTCTGTTTTCAATAAGCTGTACACTTTCTGGATTTTATCGTTTTAGCCCAACTATGCTGCCATTTGTTGTAAATAATTTTACTGTAGTAGATTTTTATCTACCTTATATTAGTAAGGGATAGATTTATTCGCGTTTCCGATGATAATGATGCTAACGCTTTACTCTTAAGGAATTATAAATAGTTTGCTACTTTTCATGACAACTTACTAGTGAAACAATTCCGACCAAAATGATCGTGGCCCGAGGGCCCATTCCACAGAGCGTACAATTGAACACCATCTTTTTTGGTCAGCAACGGCGTCGATGGTGTGCACTTATGCACCGGACAACCGATATGTCTTCCAAGCTGAAGTTCAGCCCACTTCAAAATCCTCCGTTACGTGACACCGTTCTTCTTCCGATAAACAACACTTCAGATGTAAATAAGCTCGGTATCAGCTGGGCCAGGCCAAGGCACTTGTTTTGCGAGCGTTCAAATCTCAAACTTTCACGTTCACGTTTACACTCTCTCGGTGGGGAGACGCACACGTTTCTTCATTTCTTCACGCAACCGACGCCCATAGACCAAACTCGATGACTGATCCCTCACTGCTGAGCACTGACTCAATGGGTTCACGATAATTCACAATCGGGTATCACAACAGAACCTCTCCACCCGGCGAGTTTCGGCGGAAGATAATTGGAATTCGTTCCTCTCTTTTGTCCGGAATCCGTCAAATCAATTGCCAAACCGTGGCCGAGAATCACTCTAATCAATCTACGTATTTTTGCGATAAAAGATTATTTTTACAAGACTCCGAACAACATTCGTGCGGAGTAGAGAAAAAAAACCCTCTATTTCTGATATCAGCTGGTTTCCGCGCAGGTTTTCCGCTATCAGTGTTCAATCTGCGACTGATAAGAGAGCTCTTGTCGATGAATCATTCCCGCAGAGGTGATATTTTCATGGCTGTGTGTTGTTCTCCAGACATTCGTGTGTGCTTGATCCAAATCCTGGCAGACAACTCTAGTTTAAAAGATTAGTTTTCGATCAACTCCCGAGGACGGCTTCTTCAGTTTGGCTCGCAACAAATTGAACGAAAGCGAAAAAAAATAATTACAAATAATGCTTATCGCGCACTGTTCACGATTAAACTGTCGCGCAAGCAAAACCGCGTGCAAAATTCTACCTGTCGCAGCTCGGGCGGCATCAGGCAGGTAAATAATAATCGAGCCGATCGCTGCTGGATGGTTTGTGTATCTCTGTGATGTAGTGTTCTAAAGTCCCCCAACACATGCCAGACAGATAGCGTCGCGGACATCTGTCCCGTTCCGTACCCACACTCTGCAATGTTTTGAAGCTATTAGAGCTACTAAACAGATACGCTGTTTCTTACTGGAGAGCGCCAATTCCGCCGACGACCGTCCAACTCTTCTTAACTCCCGCTGTACTACTTTGCTTAGTAAGGTTGCACGTCCCTATTCCTTCGCCGCCGGCCGTTCCCCGGAAGACGCGCTCTATATCGGATGGGCAAGCTGATGCTCTAAAACTCGGTAAATGTTAGAAGCCATTGGCGTAGGAAAAGTGGGAAAGTATAAAGTGTATTAGAGACCTACCAAAATATTTTTGTTTCAATTCTATCTAAAAAAAAGTTAACGAAAGGTCAGTGTATGTTTCACGTAGATTCCGATCATTGATCTACAGTCCCCCCACAATCATGGGTCACACACAATCATTAGTCATTATTAAACGAAATTATTTCCACTATTATTTTTAGCAAATCGATAATACTTATCATCAAAATGCAGTAAAACTATTATGTGTGCGCATGATAACAGTATAATTGCTTTTAGAATAATTTTTACCATACTTAAAATTGTTGAAAACGCAGGTTTCAGTGGTGGGATAGAGTTAATCTTTATTCGTTTTGTTCGTCAAGTCCTTCAATAACTACTTATAACATAAGCGATAGCTATTTATTACATTATTCACTGAAGTGATATACACCAAGGTTTTTTTTTTACACGTTTTTTTTTCACGCGGTTTTTTTACACGGCTTTTTTTACACGGTTTTCGGGAATTAACACGGTTTTTTCAAAGCAAAACACTTAGAATCTTTTTGAAGTTGGGAATATCTTATCTCTTAGACTAAGAACATGATACATGAGACCTGAAGCCTGGGACCTGAGACTTGAGACCTGGGACCTGAGACCTGAGACTTGAGACCTGAGACATGAGACATGAGACATGAGACATGAGATATGAGACCTGAGACATGAAACATTAGAAATTAGACATGAGACCTGAGACCTGGCACCTGAGACAAGGTATATTGGACTTGAGACCTCAGGATGAGACATGAAACCTGAGACCTGAGGCATGCGACAAGAATTATGAAACATAAGACTTTAGACCTAAGACATGGGACATGAGGCATGAGACATAAGACATAAGACATAAGACATCCCGAATAGCAAAGACCGTGGTATTAATTATAACCGAACAATGATATTCAATATAACAATAAACTTCATCGTTATTTCTCAATATTTATCAACCGCTTTTTATTTTGAGATCACCATAAAATTCGAAGTCATCGTGAAGTTTATCGTTAATTTAAAATATTTCATAGTTGTCGAAAATACCAGAAGCACGGTATAACAATAATTTCCCTGTGATTTTTTATTGTTACTGTGTAATACATGGTAAAATTGAGATCCAAACCAAAACGAACGTTGGTAAGTTTTTGCTTTTTCTACCTATTCTCAATTTTTCGTGTGGAGATAATGTTTTTAATTCGCGCTATTTTTGAAACAATTGCGGTAAATTTTCTCTGCAGGCAAGAGGACCTATCTGGGATGGTGAGTATAACTTTTTAAAGTGATTGTGTTTTAAAGAACCATACTTTGCATATAAACATATCAAATTTATTTTGCAAGGTGCCCTCCACCGGCTCTGGCAACAAGCAATTGCTTGTGCTAATGGGAAAATATCCACCTGATCGGCGTAAATGGCAGTGGAAAACAAGCCTTCGGAAAGGTGCTGTGACCCTCAAATCACGAGGAGGAGGATCACTGGAAAATGATCCGCATAACGGCGGTTGATATCGCGGAGTCCGGGAGGATCTGTCGTAAGTTTTTTTTAGCAAGCAAAAATGCTGCATAAATCCTTGGTACCGTGCGAATGAAATTACGCTCGAAATCCATTTTCTTAGAGTAGTTTCAATTTCCCTGTTTTATCCTATCATTCGTTTCCTATTTTTTAAGGCTGCAGCCATGGCGGATTTGGTGTATAAAAAGCAGCTTCCGGTTCACCATGACGTCCACGAATTTTGCATCACACACCACTCGCAGCAGGTCGGTCGGAGCTGCTCTCAAAGCCAATCGGGAAACCATCAGCTACCCGAGACCGTCGTCATGAACGAGCTTAAGTCTCGGGAGTTGGCTTAAAAAATGCTACAGCAGGCGTAGCCCGGATTCCGATCGAGGTGCAAGCTTTTCTGAAATTGTAAAAAGTATAGCTTAAAAGTGACTTGCAATAGAAATTAATCAGTTTATTACAGTTATTCCTTGTTTTAGGGAATATTGGTTGATCGTGTTTTGTAATAAACTTGTGCCAAGTTTATTAAAAGCACGACTAAAGAAGTATAATATTCCTCAAAACAAGGAATAACTTTAACAAACTGATTAATTTTTATTGAATTATTTCGAAAAAAAATAAAAATAAAATATCGTGAGAATATCGTGATTTTTATCATTGTTGAAACGATGAAAATACAATCAAATACAATAAATTTTACGGTTCCCATTAGAAAAACCGGAATCTGTAATAACCATGAACAAAATTGTTTTGTAATTTCAAATGTATGGAAAAAAGTTGATTTTTTCATGGTTAAGTAGCTTAACAACCCCCTTTTTTCGTGGTAATTTTTGCCAAAACTATTAATTTTATTTTAAAACGTTGAATTTTACAGTACATTCATGCATTCAAGGTTTCAGAACCATGATATATTTTGTATGGACCATTTTATACATGGTAGAGTGAAAATGAAAATCATGGTTTTTTCACCATACTTTTCTATTCGGGATGAAACCTGAGGCATGAGACAAGCGCCATGAAACATGAGACCTGAGACATGAGACTTTGGACCTGAGACCGGAGACAAGCTACTAGTATTAGTACCGCGAGAAATTAGTTTAGCTCCGATTTCAACTTGTGACCTCTCTAATGAAAGGGTTTGACTTGTAGGTGACGAAAAAAAGTGTCGCGAGTTCGCTTGTACAAGCTACTAGTGTTAGTACCGCGGGAAATTAGTTTAGTTCCGATTTCAACTTGCGACCCCTCTAGTGAAAGGGTTTGACTTGTGGGTGACGAAAAATAGTGTCGCGACTTCACTAGTACAAGCTACTAGGGTTAGTACCGCGAGAAATTAGTTTAGCTCCGATTTCAACTTTCGACCGGTCAAGTGAAAGTGTTTGACTTGTTGGTGATGAAAAATAGTGTTGCGAGTTCGCTAGTACGACCTACTAGTGTTAGTACCGCAGGAAATTAGTTTAGCTCCGATTTCAACTTTCGACCGGTCAAATGAAAGGGTTTGACTTGTAGATGACGAAAAATAGTGTCGCGACTTCACTAGTACAAGCTACTAGGGTTAGTACCGCGAGAAATTAGTTAAGCTCCGATTTCAACTTGCGACCCCTCTAGCGAAAGGGTTTGACTTGTAGGTGACGAAAACTAGTGCCGCGAGTTTGCTAGTACATGCAACTAGTGTTAGTACCGGTAGCCAGTTTATGGTTTTTATGCCAATTTATAAAATTCCAAATGGAAATTTTCCGCTGAACAACTTTGTCGAAGACCGTAACTTCGTATCTTATTAGGCAAAAAAGTTAGTAGCTGTTTAACAGAAGTATGTCTTTTCGCATGGATTAACAATAAATTCAATTGACATCACTGCTTGAGCCTCGCGAAGTGTTGCCACTGAACCTCGAAAATACCCAAACTTGAGAACTTTCCCCGCCAACCCGAATTAAACTCCCTCCCTACAGGTTTGGCTATTGGTGGCATAGCTCAAAGTTAAGCTCTTAAAGGAGAACTCATCCCCCAAAATCTGATACCACAATAAAATGGAAATCAAAATAAAAAAAAATATCGCCAGGTTCAGGAACCACACCCATACCTGCAATGGCTTTGCGATTACCATCTCAGGATGCTAACCGCTCGACCACCGAAGAGTTGTTGAGAGAGGCAGCTACATCATCGTATATGTGAGACTTTCTGCGAATGAAGCGGGAATAAAAGTTATTCCCCAAAAAAAAACAGTTCTTCGCTTTGAACTTACCCCCCAAACTTAAATCTGCCACGATGGAGGTAACAGAATCAGATGCGCTTACAACAAAAACCCCCCAAAAAACAGTTCTTCGCTTGAAGGACAAGTTTGGCTTATTGGCAAGCTGTGATTTTTTCACAAACTTAAGTTGTCAATCTTGAACTTAGGTTTGGCGGGTGGCAGTTCTCAAGTTTGGGTATTTTCGATTTTCAGTGGCAACACTTCGCGAGGCTCAAGCAGTGATGTCAATTGAATTTATTGTTAATCCATGCGTAAAGACATACCCCTGTTAAACAGCTACTAACTTTTTTGCCTAATAAGATACGAAGTTACGGTCTTCGACAAAGTTGTTCAGCGGAAAATTTCCATTTGGAACCATAACCATAAACTGGCTCGGTTCCACAGACGAAACAAAAATGATGTTCATTTTTCAGTACAAAATATTCAATTTTCCCATACAAACCTAAAAGTTCAAATTTACTCATGTAAACGTTACTTTAAAATTTTGCATAAAATCATGGATGAGTTTTGGACCAAGACGAAGCTTTTTAGACCCCAGGGTTTGAGAAATTCCAAAATGACCTCAAATCGACTCAGTCTATTGTCCAGCGTTATGTGCCAATATATTGCCATGCTTACCATGCGCCAAAACTTATACGTACTGCAGACGATGTGCAAGGATGTCAACGTTTGACATGTGTTCAGCGACGGGATCACCCTTATATCATGATTGCCGTCTTGTAAAGAAGATGGAGATTGCTATCAGAATGGGTGTAAAGCTTGCTTCATTTAGAATTGGAACAAATCCGTCTTTCATTTCAACTCTTTAACCCTCACCGATAAAGCCGCAAATTAAATTAAAAAAAACAAATTCACGGTGATTTCTCCTCTTACATAATAAAAAATAATTCGGCTATAAAAAATCAATTACAAAACATCGTTCAAATAATCGAAAATAGTTAGGCCAAGATTTCTGACCGTTGACCGTAGGCGACAACTCAATCCAGTTGGAACTTGCGCACAAAACGAAAATAAGAAATCTACCTAGCCATCGATCGAACGATATAATATAAGAAGACTTAACAGAGCAACCACATGCTAAATTTTTTTTGTCCGTTCGACACATGTGCATTCACATGGCGGTCGAACCATCCATAATTAACTGTATCGAAAAACGTAGTGCCTCCTCTATTGGGTACTACTTCTTCAATACAGTTAATTGGTGCGGGACAAAGAATTTAGTATGTGGTCAAGCTTCTATTTCAAATGCTCTTCGCTCATTTTACCACCTTAGAATTTTCTTCTGATCTTCTATCCGTCTTTCATTTCAACTCTTTAAACCTCACCGATAAAGCCGCAATTTAATTTCATAAGTTGGAACAAATTTTCGCTCATATTTTGGCGCTCCTTGTGGACGGATTTGGAATTTCTTGGAGCCCACGTGTCGAGAATTTTGTCAGCTTCACGTATGTATTTTTGACATTCCTCAAATCAACTTTACTTTGTAAACAATCCACATGGAAGCCGAAAGAAGGACAAAAATTGTGCACAGTTATTTGGAAAATCCATTGTGGTCTGCATCTAAGCTAACTAAACAGCTGAAATTGCCCAGAAATACCGTATGGCGCGTTATCAAACGGTAGGAGGGAAACATTTACGACGATTCGGAAGCCTCAAGCCAATCCTCGGAGTGGAATTGTCGACCGGAAACTGCGTGGGGTAAGATTTTTAAGACGATTAAGAGGAATTCCAATCTTTTGAACCCTGATTTGGCCAGAATATTTGGTGCTGCCCATAGTACCGTGAGGAGAATTCGACTCCGGCAAGGAATCAAGGCGGATCGAGCTAACAAGCAGCCAAATCGGACCATAAAACAGAATAGTATGGCCAAAATCCGTGCTAGCTACACGACCAGGTGCTGACCAAGTTCGACGGGTGTCTTCTGATGGACGATGAAACCTATATTAAGGCTGACTTCGGGGAAATCCCAGGTCTAAAACTTTACTTGGCAACGGCTCGGGGCGATGTTCCAGCCAAATTGAAATTTGTTTTTGCCGACAAATTTGCACGAAAATTTATTATTTGACAAAAAGTTCATAAAACGAACAGCGATTTGATTACACGCTCTCTAACACGTGAGTTCGGGATGCAAGCCCCTCGAACACTAGTGAGTGTGGGAAAGTGCGACTCTTAAACTGAAAAATTTAGAAACATTTCGATAGTAAAACTCAATTCCGTTGTTTTGTAGCCAGTTTGCCGTTTGTTGGTCCCGCCACAGCAACATTGTTACTATGATATTTCCGAACTGTATCATTCGGTGGTCCTATTCTGACTGAGCTCCGCTCTCGGCTATGCTCTTTATTTATAGTCTGTTATACTCTTAGCGCACTCATCTGATTATGTCAGTTTTCCATTCTATTCAGGATGCCACAGTTACGATATTTTCTGGCACATTTTTGGATTTCTCCTTTTTTATAGCGTTTCAATACAGCAAATGGCGGCTTTGGGCATGATCAAATTAGAAGATTTTTTGAACCTCGTTTTTTTACCTTTTTGAAGTATAATTTATGTAAAATTATTTTAATCTACATTACGGCCCCCCGCTTACTAACTCCACACAAAAGTAAAATGAGTACTCGGCACAAAAAAGCTTTATGAGTTAAAAGCTTTAATTAAACTACTTGTAAATAAAAAAAATTAAAATCAACATACTGAGACAGAACTCAGATTGAGAAAAAGATTCAATTCAGGATTAAGGTTCAGAATTCAGATTCATAATTTATTTTCAGAATACAGATCTGATATCATTTTTTTCACTAACTTTGCCAAGGTTGTTTTTAATTACCATATGCGTAGGGGTTGCTTCTAATAACCATCTAGACCAGCGGTCGGGGAACCGGGGTAAATTACCCCAAATGGGGTAAAAGTGAAATTCTTGGGGGTAACAGTGAATATTTTGTGAGTGAAAAGTGTATATTTTCATTTTGCAATTTGTTGGTGCATGATATGAAGATGCTGAAAAAATTTCGATTTCGTTATTTGCTCTTCGTTATGGGGTAATATCAACTTAAATAAAAATGTTTTGGGGTAATGATTCAAAAAGTTCCCCGACCCCTGCCTTAGATGCTAACTTGTCAAGGGAAACTATACACCGTTGGAATATAATTCTTGTTCAACTTGTCGCAAGATGTGTTATGTCAAGATTTGAAGTGCAATCAGATACACAGTTTGTTTTATCATCGGTATAATCTTCAATTCTTCACCATTTTGTTAGCCAAATAAATGATATCACATTATCACATGTATCTAACTGCAGAGATCGCCAGGCCACGCCAGGAAAAATGGGTATTTTCAGTTTTGGAAAAACTATGTGTTTTTTTAATATTTTTCTTAGGAACACCTTCTTTTTGTGTGATTTTTCAAAAAATATAATTATTTTCCATTGGCTGAAAAAAAATTGAAGCAACAACTCTCTCAACTTTCTGCAATAATTTCTTTTTTTAATCGTTAGAACTCATGTCTAACCTAAAGGATTTAAAAGCTGAAATGGCCAGTTTGGCAAAAAAAAACCATTAACCAACCGAAGAACATCAACTTGGGCCCATATTTACCTCGAACATCAAAAAGCCATTGGATTTGTAAATGCTTACTAAATTAAAATTTCCTTTAGGTTGACCTGGTTCTATTGCCTTATCGAATTTATCAAATATATGTACATCCCACTTTAGCTAAACATCAAATAAAGAATCAAGTTTTTACTTCATTAATATGCCTAAACCACGTGTAACCTGAAGGTGATCGCCATGCCCTTATTTTTCTTATCAAACGGAAATTTTTAAATAAGATTTCCATTCAATTATAGTACTGGAAAGGAATATTAAGTTTAGATTCTTTGCTGAATTTTCATTTGTGATTCTTACTTTTCGTCAGCAAAAGTAGATAGTTTTTAAAATAAAAAAAATGCATAAGTCGTAACAAACATTAAGTTCTGTTAAAATTTCAAAACCGTCTTTTCATGTAAACTTGCGTTACCTAGAACCAAGATAAAAAAGGGATAATATATGCTAAAACACACTTAGTCAGCTAGTTTAATACTAAATTTAACATTCATAAGAGTTGTTAGACTTGCTTTTTAATGCAAGCTTCCATTTATTTTAAAAATACGTTAGGAAGTTGAAAATGTAAGCATTTTTTAATATCCACCTCAAATACCGATTTTCATACCGATTTTTAGTATTACCATACCGATAAAAGATTTTTTTGGGTTCCAAAATACCGATAAAAATGTGGCATCACTGTCTAGATCAGGGGTCGGGGAACTTTTTGAATCATTACCCCAAAACATTTTTATTTAAGTTGATATTACCCCATAACGAAGAGCAAATAACGAAATCGAATTTTTTTCAGCATCTTCATATCATGCACCAACAAATTGCAAAATGAAAATATACACTTTTCACTCACAAAATATTCACTGTTACCCCCAAGAATTTCACTTTTACCCCATTTGGGGTAATTTACCCCGGTTCCCCGACCGCTGATCTAAGGAGACAAGAGCATTGTCAATTGAGATTGATCTTTAGAAACTTCCACCTTCTGCTGGCAGTCGCAGTAAGTCAAATATCAGCCTTGAGCTGAGTCCATTGGCTTTTAGGTTGAGCACTATAATAGTGCATCATTTGACAGAACATAGGAACAAAACAGCGCGAACAACTGAACGAATTAAGAGAGTGCACCGTGAAGATCTTTGCAGGGTACTTTAAAAGTTGTACAGATCAGTTACGCCACGCCAGCTACCGCACTTTGTCTCCTTTCTACGGGACCTTTACGAGGATAGCTTGAATTAAGTGGGAATGTGGAAGTGGACTGAAATTTGAATTAAAATCTTAAAAATCGGTATGAAATCGGTATATTTTGCCAAAAATCGGTAATCGGTATATACCGATTCTTGGTCAAAATTTTGCTCAAAAATCGGTATAAATACCGGAAAATCGGTATGTGTGGCATCGCTGCATATAGAGTTAATGTTTAACGTACAAAGCATGTTGATGGTAGAAAATTTGAAATTTTACCGTTTTTTTTGTTCCTTCTTCTATTCGAAGAACGCGGCACCGGCACAATGTTCTTGGATGTAACATTGAGCCTACTTCAGGAGTTCAAGATGGGTCACGAAAGTATTAGCGAAAATACGCTGTGCGTGAAAAAAGGAATTCATCATTGATCTTTTTTATGATATCAGTTCTTCATAGCTGAATTACTATTTGAAATGAGGATTCGAAACTAATTATTCGATTTAAAAAATATTACATATTTTTTAAGCTTTCTGTATTTATTTTTCAGGAATTTTCATCCTATTTGATGATTCAGCCCATCTCTAGTTATTAGGAAGCTTTCGAAATTAGAGTTCTGTACAGACTTGACATTCAAAATTAACATTAAGATTCAAAGAGAAGGATTTCGATTAAGAATTTAGTTTGTGAGTTCAAATTCAGGTTCGAATCCAGATTACAGTTCCAGGATTCAGATGAATGTGAAAAAAATCTAAACGTGAATTCTGTATATTTAAAAAAAAAATATTCCGAGTTGCGTTCGCATTCAGAATTCAGATTCAAACATCAAATTGAAAATTCAGATAACATATTACATCTAGCTTCGGTTTGGCAAGACTTAGTGAAGATTTTGAATTTCTGATATCCAGTCTGTCTGTATTTCTGTCTTAATATCCAGTTAGGCTGGAACAAAAATCAATTTCTACTTTTCTTCGTTGAGCGACCCCTTCTCTTGATTCGATCTGGCCCAAATTTGGCTTGAGACCTTGTACTAGGCCTAGGATCAATTTTAGCCTGCAGGGCATAACATTACACAAGCTTGAAATTTCTCATACAAATTTGGGGCAGTCTACTGTGCATGTACACTCAGAAAAATACTATTATGTATGCCATAAGATTCTCTTATGAAGTGGCGCCATAAGAAAAATTTATGAAATTCATAAGATTGTCTTATGACGCGAATGAATTCTGAAGATGAACGCCTACTTCAATGAGAGGTTGTTGCTTTTCATAAGAGACTCTTATGGAAACAGTAAATCACTTTCTAATAAGAAAAAATCTAGTTATTTCATGCTGAAAACATTCACTTTATTGTTTGCCAAATTTGTTTAAAATTAAATTCTTCATGGTCACCATCAGCAGTGCATCAACAGACGGCTCCATCAGTTTTTTTTTGCCGCATCTTAATCTTTGACCTTTCGTTTTTTGGCGATCAGCTTGCTGAAAAGTAAAGAAATTATGTATTTTTGTTTACTAATATATTAAACGTTCATACCAAAAACATCAAATCGGACTTACCATTCCGGAGATAGCAATAACATTTAACATTGAAGGAAAACTATAATAACTATGAACTGGCGATTGTTTCGTACTGTTAGATGATGAAAAAAACTGATGCTATGAATGAATATGTTCATTATTTTTTCACAATGCCGTTTCTTCTATTTTTCATAAGAACATCGTATGAAAATTGAAAGAATTTCATAAGACTCTTATGAAACATTATTTTACACTCTAAAAAGAGGTTCATAAGATGCATCTTATGAAAATTATAATAAGAATTTGCCTGAGTGTATATGTAAGCAGGCAGTAGGAAAGCATTTTTTTCTTTTCCAATTCCCTTGCTGATCATAAGACAATACTGGCAAACCCTCCGACCAAACACCAGTCACTGTGCGTATTTTTTGGTAATGAGCTGTGCAGAAATACTATAAGAATTAACCCTCGTTGCCCATCTGCATCAGGTGGAAGACTGGATAAGTGTTAGGATGGGCAAGATGAAAATAGAAATTGAAGTGAGTTCAATTCTCATCGACGACAGTTTTTTTTTAATTTTTCTTGTCTCTGGGATGAATTATTCAATACGATTCGGCACATAGTTAGCTGCGATCGGCATTGAAATTTTGCAACCTCTTCTTTGAGTGGAGAAAAAAAATTTCACCAGGAAGTAGGAATTAAATTTAAGTTCAAGATCGGAAATACAAACCATGATAAAGATACAGGATGTAGGTTCAGACATCAATGTTAGACAGTTTTTCCATAAATAATTCCGGACTATGCATTGATAGCATAAAAAATATTTTGAAAATTCAAAGTGTAGGTAACTAGAGAGTTAACTTCACATATTATGAAGATAGGACCCTGTCAGTTAAAATATTTACCTTGAGTAAAAATAAAATTTTAAAATCTTAGAAACTTTGTTATACTAAGATATTTATTTAGTAACAGCTGCTACGCTTATGTATTGATGTAGAAAGGGGGAAATGTTTTGTTTTTATTTACGCCGATGAATAAATCTGAGTAACTAACTATCCTACTCGAGCAGGGATCGTGACTGAAATCAAAACAGCCGGGACCATATCCCATTAAGGAAGGTTCGTTTGAATAACTAAAAAGGCTTTCTATGTATTTTTTGTAATAGCCAGAAGCAACGTGCGTTGAAGTGCGCAAAGTTTCTTCAATTAGCTGTTTTCAAATATTAAAACTGACAGCAGCACAATTTTTAAAGTTTTATTTTTTAAAATAAATTTGAAAACTTTTTAAAGGTTAGGTTTTTAATAAATACTATTAGATTGAACCATTACGAATTGTAGCTAGCGAGCTTTTAATCACTCAACCGTATTACTTTATCTCCACCACTGGCTAATCTTCACTCTCACCTGAGCTCGTTTATCACCATCCTCTTACAGATAGGCAAGCCAGCAAATGAATAATAACGCACATCGCACAAACAACTAAATACTAAATGGTCTTGAGCTTGACTATCGTATCTCTACCATAGCTAAAGCTAGCGACATTTTATCTCGTTTGTTGTTTAGTACACCCTTCTAAAGATACACTAACCAAAGTTGAGAAAACACTAAACGGTGTATTTAAATAAATACTCCACCACAACACAACAAAGCGGCCTGTTAATAGTGAAACGCGCGCGATGACCATATTCGATTGACATTGCTTGAAAGCAAACAATCGTGGGCGTTTCAAGTACCTCATACACCATTATTTCAACGTCTCATTTAGTGAAGATGAAATTGGAAAATTAGAAGTCAGCTCTTAATAGAAGGTGTGAATTTGAATTTATGAATAGGGTTCTTATCCAACAAATTTTAGTATTTTAGCGTATTGTAAACCTAATGTTTGATGTGTGCGTTTATGTCTCACTTTATTATGGGTCATCTCAATAAGAGTTAAAACCAGAGATAAGATAGGAGGAAGAGATACAAAATAGCTTAGGCTAGATAAACGAGATTGTGGGTGACTCAAAGCCAACCTATAAATTAGATTTCAATCGTGGCGCGCAATTCGAAATAACGTTAGATGCTACGATGATGTGAAACCACCCCTAATCGGTGCTGCATGCGATTGTCTTCGCCATTGGTCATATTTGGTGATGCCGGTCATTAATCAAATTCATCAATATAGCCTCTATGAAAGTGCATTGCAAAGATTTGCAAGTGTAGATGAGAATTACAACAAAAACGTTATATTATCTTTCCTTTTTATATTGTTATAGAGTTCATTATGAGTATTAGTAAGGTACAAATTTCTGAACCTTTTATGAAATTTTGAAAATTATGATTAAGATATTTTTTCATAGAAAAATTAAGACCCATTTCTCTGGTCCAGAATTTCTGAATCTAAGTTTATTGTTCAAAATCAGATTCATTTTTAAAAATAAATTTAATTAACAATCAAAATTTACAAGTAAACTTTTTTTTTCGTGGCGTTTAAATAGCTCGGGGAGCTGACGCTGGAAATGAAAATAAGAATAGTTTGGAGAAGAAAATTTAAAGTTTAGAGAGGCAGCGTAGAATAGTAAGCGATCTTGAGACGTTGGTTAGACCATCAAGCACTTCATTATATCCATGGAATATGGATAAAATGCAGTTCAAGATAATAAACCAACCCCTCCCGATACCAGTTGGAGGAAGGACATGGGCGGGTTCGAGACTGGCCTCTACATACTCCCCACGCAACTAACTACATTTAAGGTTGTATTATTAAAGGAATCATTTTAACTTATCTTATATGTTTTTCCTTCCTTCGTCGTCGTCGTTTTTGGCCTTACCGTAGATGAATTTTCCCTATCTGTCACCTAACCTTACTCGTTTCTATAAATTTGGATTCTTGCTAGTTTGATTTAAAAATAATCATAGATTTGCTTAGTAAAAGATATATTCAAGTGATTGATACTACGCGACTACACGGTTATTCAATAACTCAATTAGGATATCATAAAACAGAATCTATAAAAGGTGTCTCTTAAACTCATCAACAATGAACTGTAAGCCTTAATAGCAATAGCTTTATTATTTTTTTTTTTAATTTTTTTTATCTTTATTTGAGAGGTTTTCAGCCACAGGCTGGTTCGCCTCTAAATAGCTTTATTGTTATCGTCAACTTATCAAAGGAACAGGAAAATAACAGTGCTGTTCTTTAAAACCTCATCACTAATTATGGTCAACTTCTCAAACAAACCTTAATACTCAATCTACACGATAGGGGTTCAATTCAAATAAACCGTGTACCTGTTTTTAAATGTCCGAAATGAATGATCTGAACTATCTACTCATTCTTGCTTATCGAAATCATGTTTTCTATTTTAAACTTCGATTTATGAATTTCAATCCTAACCGAAAAATGTATAGATCTACCAAAAGTAAAACAAATGTCGAAAGTGTATTACAAAATGAAATATCATATTTTTCAAAACAGCATTCCCGTCCAATGAGCCTCTAGTTTTTGTAAAATGCTTGATTTAAGAATAAGCCAACGAAATTCATAAACCGCAAATGCACACTTTCTAGAGCATTGGGGAGGCGAATACCATTACCTATACCTAACCTAGCTAAACTTGAAACATCCTAATTCTATGAAACTAAACTAGCTAACTACCTTACCAAACAGATTATGCCCTATTGGAAAGTATCACTTTATGAAGCAAATTGTGATATTTTCACTACAAAATTTTCCCATTGTTCAACGGAAGGGAGGGCAAGTGTTTCAACTCCCATTCATCTTATCAGCATGGATCATAAAAAATTGGAACACCATTGAACCTACCGCTAATTTAATTTAAATAAAGGTGTCCATCACGCCTTCTAATTTGAATCATATTATGATCCATGCTTGACAAGATGTGTGCAACGACACTGTCAGGACAATGATAGTAAACCATCATTATCACACGCATGCACACCGCCGCCGTGACCCATGGGAACCCAGGGTATGGAAAAATAAATTTAATTTACAATCAAAATTTACAAGTAAACTTTTAAAGATATAATCGAGATGATTTTTTTTATTAAACAATAATAATATATTTTAGGTCAATTACCATTAAAATTTGTATGTGTCGTGGTATTCTTGAAATATTTCAAAACAGCTTAGTTAGGGAAGCAGGGAGCCGAAATAGTCGCAATGTTGGTATAAAAAACAACTGAAATTGAGAAGGAAAGAGGCGAAGGTATGCATAGATGGAAATTGATTAAATTTTCAGAAAATCTTCTTAGTAGTGTAATGTTTACATGTGCAAATTTTTGTGACGTTCTGTCAAATGGTTTCCGAAATAGCATGAATGAAAAAGTTTTTCAACTTTTATTTTTCGGCATCACGTGTGCCAGCTATAATGTATAAAATGAACCACCCTTTTTCCAAGCCATGGCTATTTTTGATTACGTTTTATTTTTCCTGAAGCATGACCTTCAAATTACAAAAAAATGAATTTGGTAGAAGTTATGACAATTTTTTTCAATTTTAATTTTTATATAATGTAATAAAGTTATCATTTGATGATAACAAAATGATGATGACATAGTTTCCAACATTAATGTTTTTGATTCTCATAGAAAATTAAAAAAAACGAGCAATAGATGTACAATTTTTTAACATTTTTCGATGCCGTAGAAAACTTTACCCGGTATGACGGATTGGCTTAATGATTTCATTTACAAACTTTATATTGCTTTTATTATGTTATACCAACACTGTTGCTGTAATTTTTTTTTACATCCAATCATCAATTTTTTTAAATATATATAATTTAGTAACCAGTCTGCGCTAAAACGCATCAAAATACAAAGCAATGATTTTTTGTAGTATTTTTTACCCCTAAATGTATGCAGCACAATTAAAGTCTTTTTTACATAGAATCTGGTCGCATCTTTTCATTTACTGCAGCAACCCTAGTTGTTACATCGCGAATCTATTGACAGTGTTTTGATTTGGATGGTTTGTTTACTTTAAGTTTACTTTAATAGTGGTGAAAATTTCATCAAGATTGAAGCAGTCAGACAAAAGTTATCGACGATGGAACGCGAAAGGCGAGAGAAAATTCTGCACACTCACGTAGAGAAACCGACGTGGTCAGAGGTAAAGATCGCGAAATTCCTGAAATATCCAAAATCGACTGTTAATTCGGTGCGTTACCGGAAGACCCTTACGGTGGATCGAGCAAAACAAACCAGGCTTAAAAGTGGAACATATGACGGGAAGCTGCAAGCAAAGGTAATTCGATCAGTTCACAATAATCCTGGAATCTTCTTGCGTGATTTGGCGAAAAAGTTCAAGATGAACCACAGTATAGCTCGACGAATTTGTTTGCGAAAAGGCTTGCGGTCGTATCATGCAAGCAAACACCCCAACAGGACGCTGAAACAAAACCTGGTTGCCGAAACCAGGGCAAGGAAGTTGTACGAGAAAGTGTTGACCAAGTACAACGGATGCATTTTGATGAACGACGAAACTTACGTCAAAATGGATTTTGGACGAATGCCCGGTAACAAATTTTACCTTGCAAAGCGTAAAAGGAATGTTGCGGGTAGATTCAAGTTTGTTTTCGCAGATAAATTTGCTCGTAAGTTGATGATTTGGCAAGGGATCTGTAGTTGTGGGAAGAAGACTAAGATTTTCATCACTGAGAACACAATGAATGGAAATGTTTACAAAGAAGAATGTCTCCAGAAGAGAGTTTTGCCATTTATTCGGTCCCACAAAGGTCCGGTGAAGTTCTGGCCGGACCTAGCAAGCTACCACTACAGCCGGGATGTCGTTAAGTGGTATAAGGAGATCTTGTGATTTTATTGAAAAAAGTATCAATCCACCAAACTGTCCGGATTTTCGTCCCATCGAGAAATATTGGACAATAGTTAAGGGCAAACTGAAGAAATGTGGCAGAACCATGAAAAAACCCGTTCAAATGGAAAAGTGGTGGAACAAGATGGCGAATGAGGTTACCAGCAGTACTTTGCAGAAAATAATAGGTGGTATCACAAAAAAAATTCGAAAATTCATCCGGAAAGCTGACAAATGATTTTTATGTATTTTTTCCTTAAAGTGCAATAAAAACCCTAGAAAATGAAATTTTTACTTTTGTTGTACGTTATTTCTTTGCGGAGAAATGATCTATTTTATCCGACCAGATTCTATGTGAAACAGACTTTATGCATTTTTTTGCGGATTTTCAATTTCACATCAAATACCTATTTGAAACAGAAAAAAATTGTTAAATAGTTATTCCGAATGTGACAAAAAATTAATTTGAAAACCTAAAATCAGATAATAGATTAGATTTTCAAAACACAGAATCAGTAATCATTTTAAAAAAATCAGATGGGCTTATAAGTTTTAACACAGATTTCGAGCTCCTGAAATTAAGAAAACCATGAAACTCAAAAGACAACACACGATTTTAAAATGTCAATCTCTTGAATTCTCTTTTTGTATTGAAATGAATTTGAGAATTATCAATTGGGAAATGATACGCTGAATTCAGGCATTTACTTCAGAAAGAAAAACTTTATAATAAAAGCACAGCAGAATCAATAGTAGAAAACTTCAGCTGGAAAAGTTTCAATTAAAATTTCTAATCTAAGATAGAAATAGGAAAAAATTCCATAAAGAATCTCAGTCTGGCCGATTAGCCCAATTTAAACAACTAAAGAATTATTATTTAAAATTGAAATTCACACATTTTAACCCTCATCCGCATTAGGGTGTCATTTGGACACCCTATGCTGCTTCGTGAGGCATGTTTTTTCGGATTTTTTTTCTTTCATGCTGAATAACGAGAAAACTTGTAACTTTAGCTGTATATAATGTTCTAAACATATTTTACTGACATTACAAGGTTTTTTTTTGTTGTAAGTTTTGTTTAAATCGGTTTAACACGCCAAAAGTTATAACGATTTGAGCTTGTAGTGTAAAATTGACATTCCTAGTGCTGATTAGGGTGATGAAATGTAATGCGGATAAGGGTTAATAATGATCAAAACGCTAACAAAAATTTTGTATTATTCATACTGATACTAAAGGGTGATACGGTCAAAATTTGGTCAACATCAACTTGACGTATTTTTTCCAATTTTGCATTTAAAAACCTGAACACCCCTCATTTTGTAAGTTTGTGTGTGTGTGTGTGTGTGTGTGTGTGTGTGTGTGTGTGTGTGTGCGTGTGTGTGTGTGTGTGTGTGCGTGTGTGTGTGTGTGTGTGTGTGTGTGTGTGTGTGTGTGTGTGTGTGTGTGTGTGTGTGTGTGTGTGTGTGTGTGTGTGTGTGTGTGTGTGTGTGTGTGTGTGTGTGTGTGTGTGTGTGTGTGTGTGTGTGTGTGTGTGTGTGTGTGTGTGTGTGTGTGTGTGTGTGTGTGTGTGTGTGTGTGTGTGTGTGTGTGTGTGTGTGTGTGTGTGTGTGTGTGTGTGTGTGTGTGTAAGTGTGTGTGTGTAAGTGTGTGTGTGTAAGTGTGTGTGTGTAAGTGTGTGTGTAGAATGTTGCTCCTATTTTCATTTTGGAATTGACTCTTCAGTTGTCAAAATGCCTCCCAAGGAAGAAGAGCAGCGTATCAAAGTTTTGCTCGCGCATCGCGAACATCCGAGCAACTCGCACGCAAAGCAGGCAAAATCGCTAAAAGTTGCCAAATCAACCGTTACAAACGTAATTAAAGTGTTTGGGGAACGTTTGTCGACAGCCAGGAAGTCTGGATCGGGGGGAAATCGAAAACCGGAAGCCGCTGAGACGACAAAGAGAGTTGCCGGTAGTTTCAAGAGAAACCCTAACCTCTTTCTTCGAGATGCCGCAAATAAGCTGGGTGTATCGTCTACAACCGTGCATCGAGCCAAAAAACGAACCGGACTATCGACTTACAAGAAAGCGCGATCCCGGAGGCTGTACACGACGATGCTGACGAAGTTTGACTGCGTGGTAATGGACGACGAAACCTACGTCAAAGCCGACTACAAGCAGCTTCCGGGACAGGAGTTTTATACGGCAAAAGGAAGGGAAAAGGCAGAAGATATTTTCAAGCACATGAAACTGTCAAAGTTCGCGAAGAAATATCTGGTTTGGCAAGCCATCTGTACCTGTGGCTTGAAAAGCAGCATTTTCATATTCATATATTCATATTTTCATATACGGCCGAGATGACCAAGATGAAGGATTTCCCACAAAACCGAGCATGCATGTATAGGTGCATGGCATTCATGCACCTATTATTGCCAAAATAATCCGGATACATGGATCGCTCAATGATAATCACTGCGTCGTACAAAAACTAAAAGAACATTTATTGCATTTAATAAAACTTAAAAAAATTGAAATATTCTCGGTTCTCTACATTTTCTTTAACACGTTTGTCGCCACGCTCATTGTGGTAGTTTTACTAGCCGGGCCCAAAGAAATTTTCAGAGAGAGAAAGCAAAGAGGGAGAACTCCCATATTTGAAACGTGTGGCGAAGCTGAGCGGTAAACTTAAATAAGAGAGCGTCACACGCGTTTTGATGTGACGGGCACTTCCCGGCAATGTTATTCAAACCGTGTGGAGCACATCTCTCAGATTTCCCCTTTTTTCCCCTCGTTTTGACAGATTTAAGCTTTTTTCCTCAGATTTAAGCTTTCGTCTCCTATGCTCTCAAGGCAAAAAAAGCTTAAATCTGAGGAAAAAAAGCTTAAAAACGAGAATCACGACCACTTATTTAAAAGATGTTGGTCACAAGATACATAGACAAATCGTGTAACGTTGCAGCCATCTGGTGACGGGCCCCCAGGAAATACACCCGTCACCCGAATATGGGTGCCGTGGCGGCGAACGTGTTAAATCGCAGACACCAGATACCCAGACTGACCACTGAAGGCAGATTTTGGCGCTTGTTCCGCAGCGCTATCTACGGGTTATCGTGAAACTAACGGCCACATACACAAAAGGAAAAATCTCGATATATCACACACACATTTTCATTGTGCTATTTTTTTTTCTACATCTAGCGATGAACACGGTCGTTTTTGATTACCTACTTTTGATAGAAAAAAATAACACGATATATTTCGAAAACCACTAAAAAACCTTTTTTGAATTGGAGCGCATTAATCAAATGTGGTTAGAATTCAACCATAAAGCTTATAAAAAATATATCGACTTCGACAAAAATGAAAATTGAATGAAAACTTGAGATTTTCTGCTCCACTTCCTTATTGCGTTGTGGTTGAAAAATAACCATTTTATGACATCTTTGGCTTCATTTGTGAAGATCACTTTCAACTGCAAGATTTTGTAAACCCCGAAACCTCCGTCAAGAGTAAGTTCAAGTTTCCCGAGTAGAGAAATATTGTGACAACCCAATCATTTGTAAATAGTTATAAAACGATCTAGGACTTGTTGAGAAAACGACAAATGACATCGTTAAAACATTCCACTGATTGTATATTGAAAAACTACAGTATATTGAATGCAGCTTTAATTATATTACTATTTAGAACTGTTATATCAGTTGAATGGACGAGATTCTTACAAAATTTTGTTGAACAATCTGTTTCAGTTAGAGTTTCTCAAAACCCTTCACCTAGCCGAATTGCCGCATTTACAGAGGTTTACAAAACCTGAATAAAACAAAATAAGAGATTATTATTATTATAATTTATTAGAGACCTTTTAACCGAAATTAGAGAAGATATTTACAAAATTTGTTAAACAATGTTTCTTTAAACAGAAGAATTAATGAAAATCACAACAACGAAATATACCATTAAGTCACCATCTACAACAAAAACCGGTGTCAGATTTTTATTCACTTTTTTCTCCAATAATTCCTAAAACTTCCCTTTCGTTGAAAAATTTAGTCACATTCGAGAAATGTCTTCTTTTCAAAATATCTAACTAAACTTGGATATCAAGCTAGCAGTTGTGGAAACAATATTTTTCGCTTCGAGATGATGCATTTTCCTAGTAAGAATAGTTTAGCTCTTCCTGTTCTGTTGCTAAGTTATTTTTTCATTATTTTTTTTGTGGTCAAATTTCGAACCGTTTTTTGAATATCGCACGTGTAATTGATTTTATCCATGGGTAAAATAAAACAAACGTGAATCCGTCACATCAAAATCAAAACTTTAAATGAATTCACTCACACAGACATACGATATTTGACATTCCATAAAACGACAAGAAAATAAAAATGACTTTCGTTTGCATCAAGATAATACTGTTCTTTTACCATTCAAAATTCGTTTTGGTGGTGTGGAAAAGCATTGAAAACGATATAAAAGTTTAGTTACAGCGAAATTATTTCTTATTTACTGGGCAGCGGTTAAGGAACATTAAAATTAGGCGACCCTTATTTAAAATTATAGTTTTTTGAAGAATGAATTCATTTAGTAAACTACCCGAATAGAATTGCACCATGGAAAAACAATGAATTCCATGTTCACACACCATATATTGTACGGTTTACACAATGATTATTATCGTCCTCGATACCGTGAATGCACATTCGAATTCATAGTTTTTTACCATACATTTCATCGTTTTGACGAAAATAACCATGAAAAAGGTGTATTGTTATGCAGCGTGACCATGAAAAAAATGGCGATTTTCCATACATTGAGAAGCCCAAAAATATAAAGTTCATGGTTGAAACAGCTTACAATTTTTCAAAGTAAAACCAGGAAAATCCGATGATTTTCATTGTTAAGCCGCTGTAATAAAAATTTTCGCTCATGGTGGGGTTTTCGTACTTATTTTTTGATTTTGTCATCATTTTCATAGTTTTTTTTTAAATTAAGTTAGTTAGGATGGATTTATTCAAATTTAATATTTATTTTATAAAAAATTACACTTAACATTACACAAAAATTAGAAAATTGCACTAAATTACACTGGGGCTCACACTACGCGGTATTCCGAACCTGCTCCAGGCATCCATTCATTGCACTGTGATTGTTTTTGCTGAAATTTATAAAAATAAAAGATTAAACAAGATTGCCTCTTGTCAATTTCAATTTAACTCACCATTGCATCCATCTTCGAGCACTTTCTAAAAAAACAACACTCGAAAACTATCCGACGACGATTGTGTTTAGACGAAAAAAGAAAAACAAAGTGCCGCGCGAGCCGCAGCCGTCAAATTATCCGTACACGAAAAACTTGGAAAGTTTAAAATTTCTTAATTAATTCACGCTCGGATGTACTTTTAACCATGAAGTACATGGTCACATTTAAATTCATTGGAAAATGAATGTGATACCATGGTTCTGTTCTATTCGGGTAATTACTTTCGCAATATGGTTTTTACTAAACTATGAATAAAAGAATTTGGTTGAATGTCAAAATTTCGGAAGCAAAGAGAAATGGATTTGAAACATGCATATTGAAATATTCCAAATTCAGTGTAGTTTTTCAACATTTTTTTATTTCGAATAAAAGATTTTTAAGTTGACATTTCTCACGCAAACTTGCTCTCGTGTACGGATTAAGACGGGGAAAAAAGTCTAAAAACATGGTCTCTTTTAAGGTTAATTTTCCAGCCCAGTCCAGAATAATTCCAAAATCTCGCGTAAGCTTTCATTACGTCGTATAAAACAAAATGTAAACAAACAGTTTTATTACGAATAAAAAAAACAAAAACTGACATAAACTAGTCGCAACTTTTTTCCATTAAGAATATTCGTAGCCTGAACAACATATTCTATGTGAAATACAAATTTTCAAGTTGTTTTGACAACTTTTGAAGCAATTTTCTGGGAATTCTCAAGATGTTTCATACGACGTAATGAAAGCTCACGTGAGATGGTCATTACAGTTGTTTTTTGACATTTCTCACGCACATTTGAGCAGGAAAAAATTCCCGGTCAACAAATACGGTCGTTTCTGAGGTTATTTTTTCAAAAATTCATAAGTTTTAGTGAAACGACCAGCATTATACCACAAACACTTCCAGCGGCAAATACGATTAAAGATCATATCAATACATTCATCATATTTAAATATTATTCAGCTTTTTTTTACATTGTCTAAAAACGTTCCAATCATCCCAACGAGAGTGTCAATAACTTATTTCAATCCTCAAACCTATCTAAGTACGAGGTACCTATCTGTGGTACGAGCCAAGAAACAGTTAAGATAAATTAGAATTCAAGTTTTTCAAGGAGTTCTATGTAAATTATCTTTTTGGTAGCAGTCAACCTTTCAGATTGAGACGAACAATTCCGAACTCAGTGAATTATTTATAACAGACATTACAATTTTCATACTGTCACTCAGCCGGATAAATTAATTTTGAAATCAAAACTGAATCTCAAAATTAATTGGCTTTGAACTAAGGACCGCTATAACGTTGCGTTTGTATTTTTTTTATCTTAATCGATCAACAGTCATTGTTTGTATAACATTCATCTCTTATTATGATACAGTAAATTAAAGTAAACAATTAACATTGAAGACAACAACGATAATGAAAATATTTGAGAAAGAATTTCAAATACTTATAGGTGATTCGATCAAAAGGGTTTGCATTTGGCTTGTTAATTATCAAGTGTAATTTTTTTTCTTGATGAAGCACAGTAGTTTCACGATGCCCCGACAGATGGCGTATGATTCTGCGCGACTTTCAGTTGTATGGATTCAAGCGCCTCTGATCAGTCTGGGTATCTGGTGTCTGCGGTTAAATAGACAACTTGTTAGTTGGAATAAGAAGAAGAGGACGACTCGGAGCAAATATCATCACAAACAAAATCAATGTTATTGTTTAGCGTTTCGTTATAAACGGTGACCTCATTTTTCGTCAACATTCCAACTTGGTTATTTTTTTTTATTCAATGCTCCAGAGGGTGGTGCTTTGGCACGGTTATGTCGAGTCGCCGATTTCCTTAACATTTTTTATGCTGCTCTAGCTTTGCTGTAGCGAAGGAGGCGATTTCTGCAAAACATCTCGAGTTTTTGTAGCTGTATAGGTTGGATCTCCAATGCACGTTATATTCAAAATTAATGCCAAATCATTCCCAAATTCTTGAAGTCGCCGCTTTGATTTATTGTTTGAACGACTTATTCCAGTACAAGTAAACTTGGTCCAAAATTCTCATTCAAAAAAAGGTCCGCGATAAGGTACACAGCGTTGTCTCCTTTTTCATAATAGGAGTTGCTGATTATGACTTTTCTCGAATATTGCAACTAAAAAGAAAGTAATATTTATTTTGAAATAGCTGTATAAATTCTGGGAAACTAGTTCAATAAACTATTTACACTTACGTATTCCTTACGTCGATTTTCATCGGCCAAAGATGCACCAATTGCTTCTCATCCATTATCCATTTGTGGAACTCCACTGGTTCCGGATCAACCGGAATAGCTGTGTCTTGCTTCGAATTAGTCTGTTTGCTTTGAATCTTCATAGGTCTCTAGGTTTCTGGTAAAGAAGTAGCAACAAAGTAAAAATGTTTAAAATATCTGCCTTAACCCTTCTTCACAGCAAGAGTCTCAATACGCGTTCTAGAAGCTGCAACGAACCATAGACTCCAACATTTCTCGAGAGACTTGAAACATGTTTTAAACCTCCCGAGAAACGTGGGAGACTTTTCACATGCTGCAGCAACAATTTCGCGTAGCAAGTGCCTAATTGGATTAGGCTATTGAAGTATATTGTAAATTTAAACCATTTACTTTGATCTGACGGTTCATGGGCGGCTGGTGGGACATCCAAATAAATAACACCATTTTTTGGAATTGTCAATGACTCATTGGCACCTAAAATTAGACAGTTTTGAAGAGGTGCTCTTATGCATCAAAAAGATTTTTTTTAACTTTTACCTTCAGTTTGCTGAGGAGCACTATTTTGGTATTGAATTCCGCTTGCATCCCCTATAATGATGTCTCCATCAAACGAGGTCAAAATTTCAGGAATTTCGCATGGAATAACCATCAGCTCAGATGGGTTATTATCCATGATGTCAGGTGTAATGTTGCATTGCTGTGCATTGCTTGATCCGAACCCATTTTAAAAGCTTGATTCCTGCTCAGAAGAAACGGTTGCAGTTTCGTTCTTCAACTAAAATTCAAATTCAACTAAAATAAAAATCATTAGATTGAATTTTAATTAGATAATATTTACCAGAAAACAAGGCATTATAGTTTTTGCCTGTTTTTAGTTTCCTATCTTTCGTTTTCAAAGCTTTCAGGGTTGGCTTTTTGGTGTCCAAATCCGACACCTCCGTATTGGTCATGGCTTCTGCAGCAGCTTCCGCGCTATCAAAATTTCGATATCGACGACGACTAACGATCGCGGGAATACTTTTCGTGGATCCGAAATAAGGAGTTCCACTTACACGTAGCTTCTCTATCTTCTCGTTGGACAACTTTGGCCATTTGAGGATTCCGTGTTGAATCCACGACGACGGCACATTAATAACCTTGAACCGCTGGTTTTCGATGATTTGGGTTGCCGAAAACATTGTTATACGACGGACAAAATAAAAAAGATACCATAGAAAACACGGCAGAAACAGGAACGATGTTTTGGTTTGATCAGTGTTGCCTTTCGAAAGAATTTTCATCAATATATACATAAAATAAAATCTAGAGTTTGTTTTGATTAGGTCGTAAGAACCATTATAAACAAAAATTAGTTATTGACTGCAAACGATTGATAAACACGTATTCTATGTTATATAAAAATTTGGTATTTTTAAACTGTGACCCAGAGATGGGTCTTGACTCAAACATTCAGTCAGCGAAACTTTTTTTTGTAGAGAAATGAATCCAACTATAAGTTGAAATTTCAGGGACTAGACTAGATGAAAATTAATGTAGAAAAACATGTGAAAAAAAATATTTGAAAAAAAATTCGCCTTGTCTCCCGGTAGGACTTGAACCCACATCTTGCGCCTCTCCGGGGCCCATGTATTAACATTCTACTACAGTAGACAACCTGGCGTATGAAAGTTATACTGGTCGAGTGTCGATGTCTATCGGAATGAAGAGAATTGTTTCCCATGTTATCATCATCATTTTCGTAGTCTATTTCTATTCCCATCATTTCGCATTACGGTAGTTGGACTCAAATTTGGATATTTTAGGCACGGCAAGATTTGCATTGCCTTCTCATATACTGCACGGGTTGTCAGTTATGATGAGAAATGATGCGTTTGGGAATAGAAATAGACTACGAAAATGATGATGATCACATGTTAAACAATTCCCTTCATTCCGATAGACATCGACACTCGACCAGTATAACTTTCATACGCCAGGTTGTCTCCTGTAGTAGAATGTTAATACATGGGCCCCGGAGAGGCGCAAGATGTGGGTTCAAGTCCTACCGGGAGACAAGGCGAATTTTTTTCACATGTTTTCCTACATTAATTTTCATCTAGGCTAGTCCCTGAAATTTCAACTTATAGTTGGATTCATTTCTCTACAAAAAAATAAAAATTTGGTTTCATTCAGTTAATCAATAACTTGAATATTAAGATTAGAATTTAAGACGCATAACGACTTTCTTATTTTTGAGTGCGATTTGGTTTTAACGTCCTTTTGCGTTGCCTTGCATTGTCGTGCATGCAAAAGGTCCTTATGGGTTATGGGTCCTTTTGCATTTTCGCGGAAAGTGCAGTATCAAGAGCCGGAAAATTAAAAGTAGCAATCGGGAATCATTCATAAGAGTTGTTCTTTGCTTTATCAGTGCAAACAATGTTTCAAATTTATTGCTGGTAAGTTGAATAAACATTACTTTTAGGCTGAGCAAATGTTTACCTTACACTTTTTCACTACAGGGGCAGCCAAAATAAGTTAGGACCTTTGGTGTGTTTCCGCACTCCCTGGGTTTAGCGGAGGCACCAGATAGTAACCAGCGATGAACAATCAACGTTCGAGAATGCTTTCTTAAGGACAGTCTCAAGTAGCCCGATTCCGCAAGCCTCTGAGCGGGCACTCCCACATGTCACGGCTGCTTCCTGCCACTGCTAGTATTAAATTCGGTATCTGAACAGGAAATTGCGAAGTAAGTTACAAATAGAATCAAGTTTTTGGATAAAATTTAAAAAAAATGCTAAACGACGTTAGCGCCAGATGTGTAATGCAAATGGTCGCAAGTGCCTGTTTGCTCAAACAATTGAACTGATGCTCATAACGAATACAGTAGCATATTTCTCACTTGATTTTGTATCGCATACTAAATTTGTAGATCTTTCTGAACTATACTTTAAATACTAGAATAAAAAATGTGTCACGAAACTTCAACATCGATTTTCTCGAAACACGCCATGTGGCTCATACGACTTAATCAAAAGAAACTCTAGAAATGTTTGTTCTTGAATGTAAACTCCCATTAACATTTGGAGTTTTAAATGTTAAAAATCTCCTAAGAGGACGAATGACCATGTTGGTTAAAATACTCTATGAGTAAACAAAATAGAGTAGAATAGAATTTGGAGTTAAAAAGCATGTTCGAATTGTTTGGGTTTCACTTAAAAAAGAATGAAATCATTGTCTGTACATCATTACGATGTAAAATTTGGCAACCAATTCAAGAAGTTGCCAGGTGCGTGATGATGTACGATCGGGTTCCAAAATATACGATATTAGATAGACAATCTGGAATCATAATGGCGTGTTGAAGAAATTTTATTAGGTATAATATATATGGTTCTATCGTAAACGTATCGATGTTATGTTCGATACTATTCGGGGAATAAATCTATCCGAGGAATAGATCGGTAACTATACCGTATATTACGCTATACATCGTAATATTATACGAGTAAAGTCTGTTTCATTTAATATTGGAACACAAACAATTGCATGTAGTTCAGTCATTTATTAACGAATTCATAATTTGTTTTTCATACAAATGTAGCATTTTCTTTACTCTTTCATAAAAAAAATTAAAAAAATTATTCATTGCTGTTTCGAAGAAATTCTCGTACTTTTCCCGTAATACGGCACATTAGGCGGCGCACATCCTTTTCGTCCACCGTTTTGGCGATTTGATTCCACCAGTTCTTCATTTGAGTCATGTTCCTAACAAGTTTTCCCTTTGCCTTAAGCCTCCGCTTCGTGATTGCCCAGTATTTCTCTATCGGCCGGAACTGGGGGCAGTTTGGGGGGTTGAGGTCTTTCGGTATTACGCTGACCCCGTTCGTTGCGTACCATTCCATAACCGTTTTGCTGTAATGGCAGCTTGCGAGGTCCGGCCAAAACATTGCTGGACGGTCGTAAGCACGACTAAACGGCAGAATCCGTTTCTGTAGGCACTCTTTTTTGTAGACTTCTGATGTCATTGTCTTGTCAGTGAGAAAGACTTTGGTTTTCTGTCCACAACTGCATATCCCCTGCCAAATCATGTACTTGCGGGCGAATTTATCCGCAAACACGAACTTAAATTTTTCAGGTACATCCCCCCGAGCCGTCGCCAAATAAAATTTTTGACCTGGGATTTGCCCAAAGTCCGCCTTCACGTAGGTCTCATCGTCCATTAGAATACATCCGTCGAACTTGGTCAGCACTTGGTCGTACAGCTTTCGAGCACGGATTCTGGCCACATTGTTCTGCTTCAGCGTCCGATTTGGCTGTTTGCTGGCTCGGAATGACCTTATTCCTTCCCGGAGACGAATTCGTCGCACCGTACTGTGAGCGGCCTGGAACTTATTGGCCAAATCGCGGTCTGAAAGATTGGGATTCCTCTTGACGGCCTTGATGACTTTCCCACGCAGTTTCCGGTCGACAGTTCCACTCCGACGCTTCGAATGCGGCTTCCGAGCCGTCGTCAATGTTTCCTTGTACTGCTTGATAACACGCCATACGGTATTTCTGGGCATTTTAAGCTGTTTAGCTAGCTTCGATACCGACAACAATGGATTTTCAAGAAAACTGTGCACAATTTGATCTCTCCGTTCGGCTTCCATGGCGGTTGTTTACAAAATGCTATCGTTTGGTGTTATGACATAAACACATGGTAAAAGGTAATGAATTTCCCGACATATGGGTGAAAAAAGTTTCCAAATCCGTCCACTAGGAGCGCCACAATGAGCAAAAGAATTTGTTTCAATATTAAATGAAGCAGACTTTAACTTGATAAATTGTTCGTAGATAAGACGAAATACTTTATTTACGATTATTTTGAAAGATTAACGAGGTAAATAACTTAATATACGATACAGTCGATGGTTTTAAATCATTCGACACTATAACACAATTGGTCAAGTTATATGTACACTGTGCTATGATTTCTATAGAGAATGCTGAATATATAAACTAAACTTTTATGGCTACATGGCCTTTTTTTTAACTTATATACGACTATTTTTGATGGTATATATATTTGAATACGTCTTTTGAGTCTCTCATATTCCAACTAAAATGTTTGCTGGATAGCTTCCGGGACTGTCAACCAAGAAATTTACGTGAAAGAGTGTTTGAATAAACGTGAATAAACTAAGGACGAGCAGCAGTTCAAGACAAACTAGCTTTCTGCGGCGAAGAAGGTGGACAAGGTGGCTGTACAAAATCTGACGGCAGGGGTTAAGCGTAAGGCCCGGCAATTCGGATTTGGTAAAGCGGAAGCCTAACTGAATATTTTTCCTGAATTTTATACCAATTAAACTTGAAAAAGAAATTCAATTTGATTTTTCAAATAAACGATTTCACCGATTTACACGCGTTTTCCCTTGACCAAATTTTGACCGTATCACCCTTTACTAGTAATCTCGTAATCAGCAATGATAACGATCAATTCAGAAGAAGAATATGCCGTTTTTAACTCTAGGGATCAATTGTACCCAAAATCAACGTTTTAGAAAGCTTTTTTCTGAAAAAAGTTGAGAGTTTTCCATTGCTTTGAAAATATGGTATTATGAAGTTCATATTACGCTCGAATGATTGATATATTGGAACAAATATTTTTGTCATCATTTTTCCATGTAAGGAACATTTTAAAGTGATGAAAAAAGATTTTCAAGTTACTTTTAGTGAAATTTTTCAAACAAAGTTCAATAACTCAAACAATTATTTTGTTAAATTTTTTTGAACTGCAAGCATTGTTGTTTTGTTCTTTTTGGCACATTTTTTAGTACATTTGATCTTTATAAGACATTCCAGTTTCGAGATATAGCTAAGGAATCAAGTATCCCCAGGGATCAAGTAGCCTCATTTTCCCCTACTCAAAAAATGCAAGAGAGCACAAGTTTTTTCTCTCATTCCGACAATCTAGTACTTCACTTTTCTTTGTCGGAGGTCTTCCGGAAGTCGGAAGTTCGGACTTTCGAAGTAAAATTTAGTGCTCTTGTACCAACCTGTTGTCTGGGATATCGGGGGAACTCAGAAAACCGGAGTTCAGATAAGCGGGGTTCTACGGTACATCGTTTTTCCTAACTTTTTGGGTAAATGATCTCAATGTACTCTTTTGGTGTTTCGGGATCTGGTAACCCTACTCTATAGGTGAGATTTTCTTTTTACAAACGAAATTCAATTGAAGGACCGCCCATTTATCATAAATCAGGTCACCTTTAGATAGCTCAAATCGTTAATGTTTAATTAGCATACAGTGAGCGAAATAAGAATAGCACCACTATGTGTTTTGGTTTTTAAAGTATGAATGATTGAAAATTACGAAAATTTTCTTCCACAGTTTGTTCTGAGTTGTAACGGATAAATCAAGCATGAGTTTACTTTTGTTGGACGTAGCAATTGGCGTTGAGGACCAAAAATTTGAAAAAAAGGTGCGAAATAAGAATAGCACCACTTGAGTTTTTCTACAAAAAAAATATTATTTTTGAAAATTTACTGTGTAAAAGTGAAAAATAATGCTTCTACGAATTATTTGAAAAGATAACTGCATTTTAAGAAGTTTTCCAGAATTCCAAAGGTTTTCAAAGGTATTAAAAGGGGGTTTAAGAGATGCTCCTCTAGCGTTAAGGAATTTGATATTTGAAGTGTAATAATTTATCAAACTACTTACTTCCTTCATTAAAATGACGTGAAATGATGAAACAAACATTTGGGATTAATTTTGAATCAGAGAAAAGTAGGATGGAAATCAAAAACTTTGATTTTGTTCAGTAAAACACACTTTTTCCAGTTTCAAGTCATAGGTGGCAGCACTATCTTGCAGTTAAAACCAAATTAAGTCTCTATATCGAATTTTCAGGTTTATTTAGGCCCATATTCATCATTTTGAGGTGTTTTTTCATCACAGTTTTGTGGAAGTTCACACTGCAGAATGCTTTTCCGGATTTGCAAAAGAACTACCAACACAAGAATATATACAACCGTCAAAATTCCCGCCCATCTTAAATTCCGATTCAATTGCAAATCATACTTATCATACTGCTAGCCGTCTGGTCCATCAAGCTCCATCGCAAAGTATAACTTTTTTCTGATAATCGGTCCAAAAAATTCACTTTTAGTGACCTTGATGCAATTCAATTTTTTTTAGATTTAGTGATCTTAGAATTTGAAAAGCGTTCACACGGTACATGTTTTTATTTCTTAACCAAAATCATCCAGCACTTCCTAATTAATCCCGGATATTCGAAAATGGGCATGAATTTGGTTCAATGGCAAGATTGTGCTGCCATCTATGACTTAAAACTAGAGAAAAAGTGTTTGACTATTAAATCACATTAGTATTTTTGAATTCCAACCTGCTTTTTGGATTCAAACTCAGCTTTTAATCTATGTTTCATCATTTTGCATCATACTCATGAATGTGAATGAAGAAATCAAGCAGTTTGATAAATTTTTATTGCTCAAATATCAAATTCCTTAACGCTAGAGGAGCATCTCTTAAAACCCCCTTTTAATACCTTTGAAAATCTTTGAAATTCTGGAAAACTCCTAAAAATGTAGATATCTATTTAAATAATTCGTAGAAGCATTATTATTCACATTTACAGCGTAAATTTTCAAAAATAATCTTGTTTTTGTTGAAAAACTCAAGTGGTGCTGTTCTTATTTCGCACCCTTTTTTCACATTTTTGGTCCTCAACGCCAATTGCTGCGTCCAAAAAAAGTAAACTCATGCTTGATTTATCCGTTAAGCAATTCAGAACAAACTGTGGAAGAAAATTTTCGTAATTTTCAATCACTCATATTTTAACAAGCAAAAAACATAGTGGCGCTATTCTTATTTCGCTCACTGTATTCTCAATTTTTTGGAGGCATGTTTACGAGTTGACAAAACTACTATCCGATTCAACTTTTTTTGGGAAAAGCTTGTCGTAAATGAATGAAAGAAAATCACACAATACCAACATGTTTACGATAACTATTGAAAATGTCTTAATAGTCGATTTGGATTATCATTTCAATTACGATTTCATGTTATCTGGGATGAATTGAAAAAGCAAAATTAAGTTAACAGCTTCTTTATTCAATGAGAATTTTCGATTTCGTCGTAGAAACATAGACATTGTATCTGTCAAGCTATTCTTATGCAGTGTCGATTGCCGTTTTCAGAAACAAACATACTCGATACAGCCCAAGCTTTGCCGGCAGTTCCGAGAATAATCTGTGTTACATCAATTTTACGTTGGAATACAACTAAATGATTTTCAGCTCTTAACGCCTGTCCCGGTCTCCATTTTACAATCGCCCCATCGCGAGGCAAAATGTAAAACAATTGATCCTTCAAATCTAGCCTGAGACCATATGCTCGTCCCAATAAACGTCCAACGTATGTAACATTAGTTTTTATGATGATCTTATTTATACCATCTACGGGAAAGCTCAGATGACGGAGCGTTTTAACAGGAAGCGAAAACAAACGACTGGTCAAACTATCAGAAATATAAAGTTGATTTTGGTTAATTGTTACTTCAGAGAGTGAAAAAGAATTGAGTCCCATTGCATATTTTGATCTACAACATAAAAGACAGTATTAATAGATAGGTTAAATCATTAAATATGAGAAATGTTGTACTCGAGTTTCAACTTTCCGAATGATCTCTTCAATAGTGAGAAAAACAGTAAGTAATCTGTGTTTTCTAAGGTTATGAAAGCTCTCGTATCACCGTCCACTGATCTTGCAGGATCTACGACAATAGATCGGTATATTCTATTGTTATTAAAACTAAAGTCATATCTTATTTCCTTATTCGGAATCAGCATCAAACTACGGATGATAAGCTTAGCGCTGCATTGATTCTGATCAACTCCTTGATCTAAAATCCACAATCGACCAACTGAGTCAACGTCGGTTCCAATCACGTGCCAAGGTTTGTCACAATTGTTATGTTCATCAATAAATCCATCAGATATAATTTTCAAACGATGTCCGATTTTATTTTCTGGCCATGCTGCTTCCACTAAGGAAACTAGTGTAGAAAATATTTGAATTAGTTAGGAAAATATTATATTGAAATCATAACTATACCGTTACAGCTACAAAGAATCGTAAGAAATGCACGAGATTTATACAGGGACACATGTTTGACAGTGAAATTATGTAATCCAATAGAACTCAAATCCCAGGCGAAACCTGAAAGGTGGAGATAAAGTGAAAATATCACAAAGATTTTAATTTCCATGTCGATTAATTCGTTCGTTTTCAGCGAGAAGCAAACTCATGACTGAAGGTGGAATTCCTTCTCGTGCCTCGTCGGGTGTGAAACATTTCTGCTGAGTCCGAATTTCTGTGCATTGTTGACAAAAACATCAACATACAGACATATCAAACAAGGACAGTTTTGTATCAAAAACATTGACATCAATGAAACAATTGGTTAGTCTAAAGCCTAGTCCACACTAGGAGACGGTTCGCCTCTAGACGGTCTTAGCGTCTCCCATTTTCTTCGGGAGACACTGAGACCGTCTCAGGTTTCCAACAACAACAACAGACAATAAAGTTCGTCTCATAACAAAAATCGCAGTTCATGTTGCCTAGTGTGGACTAACCTAGGGTTACCATATACCGCGACACCAAAAAGAGTACATTAAGATCATTTATCTAAAAGTCAGGAGAAATGTTGAACAGTAGAACCCCGTTCAGCCGAACTCCAGTTTTCTGAGCTCCCGCGTTATCCCAGCCATCAGGTTGACCAAAGATCCTTATATTTATCGAGCTTTGCGCCCGGATGGTATGCAAAACGATGTACAGTAGAACCCCGCTTGCCCGAGCTAATGGGGGAAGGGATCACCTCAGATAAGTGAAACTTCGTATTGAACGAAATACATTGACAAACCTAATCCTTTTGCTCTGGTTTTGCAAATAATACAGGGGCATAGCTCGGTTGTTAAACACATGGATTTTATTTTTCTATTTACCTGGGCGCAAGTTTAGATTTTGAACTTGCCAAAAATGCCAATTTAGTATCGTTTTTAAGGAATTTAACCCATTAAGGTCATTATTCCTCAAGATTTAATATTTTATCAATATATCTTGATTATAAAACACATTTTTACATGGATTTTGAATGAAAATAGTAGCTCGGATAAGCAGGGTTCTACTGTACATATTAAGTGTCATCTGTGGCACCGAGAAATTTCAATTCAATAAAAAACTGTTGATGTCTTAGAAGTTATGTGACTTACATGACAGTTATAAATTATTTTCGAAATATTCTTGCACTATTAGGATATATTGACAGTTCTACACGAACACCACCTTAGCAGGAGGCCTCAGCCCTAACCTCAAACCATGGGAGAACAGAATCGATTTTTGAGAAGGGCGCACGATAAACGCGATTTTCCAGCACTAATATCGACAAATTCGCCCTGTGGAAAAGCGATACACAGGTGTTCGTGTTTTGATTTTTTTGGGTGTTCAGGGCTGCCAAGTGCATTGATATCTGGAAAATGATTATATTTTTTCTAATGGAATGTTATTGAAAAACCTTTTCATGGGTACTGAGAATTTTAAAACTTTCCCGTAGATTTATATCGAAAGTGAAATTAAACGCATCATTTATCTGAACGAAATAACAACTTACTGTATCCGCTCTCTTTAACGAAGTAGCGAATTATGTGGATATGTTTAAAATAATCAGAGCATGTAGGCGATTATTTTCAAACTCAACATAGTCGGGGCTTTCATTAATTTACTTGTTTGTAACAGTGAATGATTTTGCATTCGTTTAGAAGTTAGAAACCACTCTTTTTTAATCAACCAAGCAGTAAATGAAAATATATTTCAGATGTTTTTTAATTCACCTTGAAAATTCATTAGCAAAAGATGGCTTATCTTAATCCGTTTAGAGACGCCCCGTAATGAATTCAAACATTCAGCTGTTGATAGTTAAAAAATTTAATCAACTCAAAAGTATTATAATTAGTTTAAAATAAGCAAATACTGATTTTAGTAACGCACCTAGCATCACTGGTGAGGCCGCCAGCAAATCAAAATTTGAGGTTATGGCTGAGGCCAATTTTTCGCCAATACTATCGTCCGTATATACCCTTATACCTAAATTATGTGCATATTGATTGCTGCTTGCATACTCAAAGGCGCTTATCGCGCTCACTGATTTTTTTTATAATTTCTAAAAATGCATGATTATTTGAACAAAATGTGAAAGTAATTTGTTGTAAGCTGTATTCCTTTCGTAGTTTTTGCATAAGATGTAAAACAACTTCAAAGAATGGAAGAAATACGTCGGTTTTTCTGATCAAATGTCTTTCAACAAAAAAAGAGTACATTTGGTAAAATTTCACATAAAAAGAGTACGCTCATTTTTCGATCGAAAAAGAGTACATGTATCCTTAAAAGAGTACGTATGGTAACCCTAATTATTTTGAAAGGGATCAGATGGCGCCTCTTTGTTTACTACATAGTCTTTAGACCCTTTAAGGTTAGGCTAGGGATACCATACGTACTCTTTTAAGAGTACATGTACTCTTTTTCGATCGAAAAATGAGTGTACTCTTCTTTTTGTAAAATTTTACCAAATGTATACATGTATGTATGTATTTGTATTCTCAAATTTGTTCACTTATGATCTTGGATGATTAAAATAGTAGAAACTAGTCGTAGAATAACCTCATATTTAAATTTTGTTTCCAAATTAATGTTTTTTCAAGAATTAAAAAGTGGTCCCTTGCGACACACAATCGATAAAATTTTGTTTAAAAATTAAAAGGCTAATTTAAGACTGATGGTGAAAGGAAATGACACTCATGCGTAAAAGGGCCGTTTATCTGTAATCTCAAATAAAATTAAAATCTGAAATTATCAATGAATAACCGACATATGCAAACATTACTTTTTATCTGGTTCTGAAATCGGAATATTCGGAAAATTTATATTTGAAATTCGTCCAGAATTTTAAAATTTAGTCTGAAAATAGAATTTATGTTGTGGGTCAAAGATGATGATTCTATTTATGAGGTCTGAAATTTTAATTTATTACCTGGACTTTTAAGAATATATTTATGCACATTTTAATAATTTTTATTACTTTTTATTTTCAGCTTTCATCAGCGAGTACAAATTTCAAGATAGGATGTTTTGCTCCAAGCCCGGATTCGATCGCGCTAAACATGTAGGCGGCATAAAATGCAAGAAAATAAACTAAAAAAACATTTCTTAGCCGTACATACTGCTTTATTCAAATGATAATCCCTTTCAAAGAACAAATCTATGAATTTATAAAAATTTTCGATTTTACTTAAATTTTAGTAATTTTTGGGGGTAAAATTTTTTGCTCAAATTTTAGCAAACAATTCCTCTATAGGTACTGAAAAATTAGCAAAAATTTAGTCCGGACACTTTCGACAATTATGCTAAAATTTTAGTAAAAAAAAATTGCTAAATTGATTGCTAAGTTTTTAGCTGGTCAAATTTGAGCAAAATTTTGCTAATTTTCGGCCTCGAAAATTTTGTGTGTATTCTTTTTTTGTTGAAAGGCTTTTGATCAGAAAAACTTATGTATGTACATCTTCCATTTTATGAGGTTGTTTCACATTTAATGTAAAAAACTACGAAAGGTATAAAGCTTACAACGAATTACTTTTACTCTTGTTTTCATTAACATGCATATTTAGTCGTAATAACATTAGCGCGATAAACGCCATAAACGTACACAATTCAGGTTATATGCTTAAATACGCACAAATCTCAAACGAGAAAATTTCGGCGTCAATAATAAAAGAAAAATTGATATGGATTGTTTTATTACGTTTTTGTAGTTTCTCAGCATCACCAACTTTTAAATACTGCGATCTCTTCTAATAATCCAACTTTGGCATAACCTCAACAAATTGACAGTATTTGATAGAATTGAAATATCTCGGCTCCCAATTACAATGATTAAATCAGGTTTTGTTTTGCTCTGGTAAATTCTTGAATGATCAGGTGTATTTAGTTGCTCAAATTTCGTTGAAGTTTTGGAAGCTGATAAATAAAAATGGTTTGATTATTGGTTACTCTCAAAATAGCTCAAATAACAGATTTAGATTTTGGGCAGTTCCCATGGACCGAACAACATTTTTATATAGTTCAATGTTTATATCTACGACAGAGTTGACAGACTGATATTTTATAATCTAGCTGGTGTATTCGATTTTGATGTTTACTTTTGAATCTGCAGCAATTAACTCTGAAGACTTAAATTTAGAACCTAAACCAACCGAGTTACTTGACTCACTACAAGAAACTGATCATCTTACGGTATCAAATTTTGAATACGGCGAATGCGCCAAGACCTTTGTTTTGAGAAAAACGCATTCCAAGTTTCAGAAAATAAAATCAATTTCCTATTTAGCTGCGTACAATCATTTTCCTAAAGAAGTCGCTAAAATGCTTTCAAATTGGTTTAATTTCAACACCCGATCGATAAATACAGCTTTTCCGTACTAATTACCACAAAAAATTAATAAATATAACTGTGGGCCCTTTTACCACAGACTGGTGCTCTCATTTTGTTCATTGGCCAAATTGGAGTGCCCTTTTGAATTGCAGAATGACTATTCACCTTTTGGATCACTCATTAAAGAAGCAATATTCAAGCAAATTTAGGCTTGAAAGCGGGTCCAAATGATCACGTTAACACATTAGCACATTCAACGATCTTATAAATACTGATTTGTGCATCTCCTCGTCCTGGAAATTTTTTTTTCGAAAACTTCAATGCCCTTTTTCCATCTCGAGATAACTATTGGCCCTTTTGTTCGCAACGAAATTACGAGGGGTGTTGCTACGGCCCTGAGAGGGTGAAATTAGGGGGAACATCAAACCCATTTTGTGACAGATTAGTTTGACAGTTTGATAGTTAGACAGGTAAGAAGAGAAAGGAGAAAAGAAAAAGTAGGAAAGTCGGAAAAAATTGAAAAACGTGTTTGATAGATTGGTTGGTGAAAATTCTAGTTCTGCTTGAAAATTGTATTCTCTCGTGCCGAAGTGCAGCATTTTCTTAGCTGAGTTTGATGCTATTCTAGCAAGATTCCGATCAGTAGGTAGATTAAACGTAAGTTATGATAATATTCTCCAAATATCAAATACGATTTGCTAATTGAAGAAATGTGTTCCGATTAGGTCGAATTCACTGCCGTGAATTGTCGTTCCCGGATAGATATTGTATTTGCGAAATATCTTGCTTTATATTCTCCATCAGATCGTAAGTAACCTTCTTTGTTATAAAAACACCAGAAAGTAACTTTATCGTAACTTAACAGTGTAGTATATAAAGATGAATAAGTTAAAAATTTTGAAAAAAAATAAATTAAGTTTATTTGTTCATCGAGAAAGTTTTTAAATTAAAAGAAGATTGGCAAGTTTTCATTGATCGTGTATGAAAGTATGTTAATCGTTTTGGAGAGCGATCCGAAAGAAAAAAAGGAATTAGAGAGTCAGAGAGTTTACAAACGAATTGAAAAAACGAGCAACGGAAAATCAGTTTACTAACGAATTCTCGAGACTATAGACGCTATCGGTTGTGTTGAAGTTTTTAAGTATCACCGAATCCGACAATGGCGTAGTCGAGACTCCACGGATCGGGTGAGTATTGTGAGAAATAATACGGAACGGAAACGGATTTTAAGCTTATCTTTGAATAATTTAGAATTAAATGGTGGAACTCCGATGGGAAGGCGGAGCTCCTGATAAAAGTAAACAAATGGACTTCGATGAGAAGGCGAAGATCCAAAAAAAAAAAAAGAAAATTAATATGAAAAAGAAAATAAAGGACTTCGATGGGAAGGCGGAGATCCTGTTGAAAAATAAATAAATAAAAATAATGGACTTCGATGGGAAGGCGGAGATCCAAAATTAAATGAAAAAAAAATTATAAAATTTTAAAGGACTTCGATGAGAAGGCGAAGATCCAAAAAAAAATGAAAAAAAGGAGAAAAAAAAAGTTGAAAAAATGAATAAATAAAAATGATGGACTTCGATGGGAAGGCGAAGATCCAAAGTAAGATAAAAAAAATATTTTATTGAACTTTTAAAGGGCTTCGATGAGAAGGCGAAGTTCTTAAAAAAAAAAAAAAAAAAAGTGAAATGAATAGATTCTAGTCCCTTTAAAAAAAAAAAGAAAAAAATATTTGAAAGAAAAATTATTGTTTTGAAAGTGACCCATGGTAAGGTTAACAAGTTTTGAGAAACAAGAAACAGTCCTAATGAAGACAACTTAAAAAAAATTGAAACTAAATGTTACACTCGATTAGAAGATAACATTCTTTAAAATATTTACAAGCTGTTAAATTCAAAATTTGAATTTGTGGAAAAAAGAGAAAAAATTAAATGAGTTAATACTTTAATTGATGATTTTTTCTTAATCAAGAACTCGTGATTTGTTCCATTAGGATTCAGAATATTAAACTTATGGATTCCCGCAGATGATTTCATAAAGTAATGCTGAATGCTGAAAATAATACCAACGTTTGAAAAACACATTAAAACAGAAGCCGTCAGTTATATTCTGAATAGAAATTAATAATTAATCTGTAAATGTAACCTTGTATCTGAAATTTAATTTGGAACTTAACGCATGAGTTGAGATTTCAATTTATATTGTATGTCTGAAAAGTACAAGTTTTGTTAGCATTAACCTGAAATTTGATACCGGCCCATGAATCTGTATTCGATTTTTACAGGAAAAAAATATAACAAAGAGGTTGGCTTTCGTAAGCAGCCAGGTGCATACAATTGAACAAAGACATAAGTAGAAGCATTTATGAAACAAGCTCCTTGAAATTTAATCGATAAAAAAAAAAGTTTTCTATGACATTCTCAATTGACAAAAAAAAAAAATCAAAATAAATAATTGTGATAGAATTTTAAACCAAAGTTAAATTTTCATATTCAGTAGTAATAACATTACATTCAAGCTATTCAAATTTTAAGATTATTAGAAACCCGCTTATTTGAAACCCTCGTTTAAAAAATATTATCGCTAGTTAAAGATCTGACTTTGGAGAATCGTGATGAATAAATAAATAAAAAAAAAAATCAATAAAAAAAGACAATAAGGACTTCAATGTTAAGAAAAAGATCCTTATCATTTTGAATGGAAAGGCTTCGATGGGAAGGTAAAGACCCTGAAAAAAAAGTTATCATGAAAAAAATTCTATATCTGTACAAATTTCTAGAATCTTAAAACCTATTTGACAACCTTTTACTCAACATCCTTTTGTCCAAAAATAAAATAAAAATAAGTAGAAGCATTTATGAAACGAGCTTCTTGAAAATCAATTCCATGAAAATCAATTTAAATTTTTTTTAAGTGACAAAAAAAAAGATTAAGTAATAAAAAAAAAAATTGTCGTCAGCTAAAACGATGATATGATGATTTTAACACTGGCTCGGTAAAAGCATTAATACGAGCTTCAGGACGTAGTCATTTGATTGAAACAGTTTCAGTGAAATTCCAAATTTAGAAAAAAAATGTTTAAATGCATACTTATAAAAATAATCAAACTAAAGAAAAAAAAATAAAATTTAAGAAAAAAAACGTCATCCTCGACTATAATGATTAAAATGATGGATCTTATCTGTTTACGTAGTTGTTATATCACAACATAACATTTAAGATGTTCAAATTTCAATAATTTAAAAATCGTTTATTTGACTTGAATTAAAGTGACGCAAATCGAAAATCTGAGTATGACGAATTTTAGTGAAAAGCATTTTCACTCGAAAGTTTGCTGATGTTATTTTTTTTTCAGTTCATCACGAAAAATTTTATTAACCGTCGAAACAATACAAAAGAATCATTCTCTGTAAGATTAGGGGAGGAGGAGATTGTAGTATATAAAGATGAATAAGTTAAAAATTTTGAAAAAAAAGAAATTAAGTTTATTTGTTCATCGAGAAAGTTTTTAAATTAAAAGAAGATTGGCAAGTTTTCATTGATCGTGTATTTATTGATGAAAGTATGTCAATCGTTTTGGAGAGCGATCCGAAAGAAAAAAAGGAATTAGAGAGTCAGAGAGTTTACAAACGAATTGAAAAAACGAGCAACGGAAAATCAGTTTACTAACGAATTCTCGAGACTATAGACGCTATCGGTTGTGTTGAAGTTTTTAAGTATCACCGAATCCGACAAACAGGAGTCCGAATCCGGAACTGATTGTAGGATCTTCGGCAAACTCGTTTTGATCGAAGAGGAAGACTTATTTGTAAGTAATCTGGTCTCATGTTTATTAACAGCATTGTAAATTAACAAAGGAATAAATTTTCTAGTTGAGTCACGTCAAATACGGACTACAAAAAGTCTACAAGCTCAAAAATAATGAGTTCGCGGGATCCTAACCTCAATCAGTCAAGGACGACTGCTGCGGAACACAACTGTCTCGCCTGTTCCCGTCCGGATGGCGCTCGTAGCATGGTTGCTTGCGATACCTGCGATAATTGGTGGCATTTCGATTGCATCGGCGTTACCGAATCTGTTGCCAATCGATCGTGGATCTGTGGTACCTGTGAGAAGAAGCGCGGAATGGAACATCCTGCTGCATCGACGGAATCGATAAGATCCGTGACATCTGTGCGATCTAACAGTTCGGCAAGATTGCGCCTTCAGCAGCTCGAGGAGCAGAAAGCCCTGGAAGATAAGATCCAGAAGGAAAAGGATAAAATCCAGAAGGAAAAGGATAAGATCCAGAAGGAAAAGGAAGAGAAAGATCGCCAATATCTTTCTCAGAAGCACCAACTTGAGCTTGAAATCGAGCAGGAGGAAGCAGTCGGTGGCAGCGTTTCCAGTCTGAGTGCTCGGGATCGGATTAAGGCAGTGAACCATTGGGTCAGTGATGTACGACAGCAGGCGAATCCTGAAGTGATACCTGCTACTTCCACGCCACTTTCGAGAAACGTACCGACTGGAGCGGTTCCGAAATTATTTAACCCGATTTCTCATCAGCTTTCCGTGATTCCCGAATCAAATCAAACTGAATGGCAAACAACAGCACTGATGCCCACATTCCGAGCTCCGCGTTTTACAATCCCTCCGGGATTTTCTACAGTTTTGCACAACGAAGCAGTTCCCCCGACGGAAAATCCGGGCAGAACGTGCGTTCAGCAGAACGAGTCAAACCAGAGGATCCGGGATATTGGACAGTTGCCAGATAAGCAGTTCCCGGCTGCTTATGCAGGAGTTGGAGCGGCTTCAAATCCGTATGGCATCCACGGCGTTGGACCCACGGATAATTCACAACCGCAGCAGGCCCCAAATTCCTGGGCCTATCCTGCTGCTGGTGTGATCAGCGCACAACAAATCGCAGCGAGACAGGTGGTGTCAAGGGACCTACCCAAATTCTCCGGAGATCCCTTAGAGTGGCCAATGTTCGTTAATGCTTTCGAGTCTACCACACGGATGTGTGGTATCCAGCCTGACGAAAATCTAGCCCGTCTGCAGAGAGCCCTCATCGGCAATGCCAGGGAAAAGGTTCTCAGTATACTGACAATTCCGTCCGCCGTACCGCAAATAATTACGACCCTTCGGGATGAATGCGGAAGACCGGACCAGTTGGTCAACTGCTTACTGACCAGAGTCCGAACAGCAACACAACCAAATGCCAACAAGCTTGGGACGCTTGTCACATTCGGCCGAGAAGTCCGGAACCTGGTGACGTTTATGGAAGCAGCACAACTACATTCTTACCTCTCAAGCCCTATCCTACTTACGGAGATGGTAAGCAAGCTCCCACCATGTCTGCAGTTACAGTGGGGCCATTACTTGATGAGCGTTCCGGTACCAAATCTAGAAGCGTTCTGCAACTTTATTTCGACGATCCGGACAGCAGCCTGTAACGTTTCGACAGCGACGGAATCCTCCGTAGATGTGTCGACGAAAAGGGAGAAGCGGAAGGAAAAAGTAGGAGGCTTTTTGAACGCCCATCAGGAAGTTACAGTGAAACCAGAAAATCCGAAACCCTGCCTCGCCTGTGACAGCGTGGGGCATAAGATTCGTGAGTGCGAAAGGTTTCGCAAGCTTTCAGTCAGCGAAAGATGGAAAATAGTCGAGCGAAAGAAAATGTGTCGAAGATGCCTATTTCCACACGGCAAGTGGCCCTGCCGCACAAAGTATCCTTGTGGAGTAGACGGTTGCTCCGAGGCACATCATAAACTGCTTCATTCTACCAAAAGGTCGGACCAATCGGATGCACAATCAGGAACCTCAGGAACTGTAACAACACATCGACATTCTCAAGACAAAACGCTATTGAAAATCCTTCCCGTGAGACTGTTCGGAAACGGGAAATCTGTAGCGGCGTTTGCGTTCCTGGATGACGGTTCCGATCTAACGTTAATAGAGAACGAAGCGGCTGAAGAACTTGGTCTCGAAGGCACGGAGAGTCCACTATGCCTTGAGTGGACCAACAATGTAACCAGAAAGGAAAATTCCTCCCGTCGTGTCAATTTATCCATCGCAAAGATTAACGGAGGAGAAAAGCATCTGCTGAAAAATGTCCGCACAGTCAGAAATCTGGGTCTCCCGAAGCAGACAGTTAACTATCCTGATTTGGTCAAGCTCTACCCGCACCTTCGAGGACTGCCAGTCGAAAGTTACAACGAAGCAACCCCTAGCATTCTGATCGGGGTGGACCATGCTCGGCTGATTATGACGCTTGGTAGGCGTGAACGTAGGAACGAGGAACCTGTTTCCGCCAAGACTCGCTTAGGCTGGGTAGTTTTTGGTGGCAGAGGATTAACAGCAAAACAGTCTCGAGCCAGAGTGAACGTTTGCAGTTGTGCTCCGGATGAACAACTTGAAGACATTGTCCGAGAATTCGTCTCTAGCGACACAATCGGCATTCAAGGTCAACTATCACCGGAAAGCGAAGAGGACACGCGAGCGAGGAAGATTTTGGAGGAAACCACGGTACGAACCGCTTCCGGTCGAATTCAAACCGGATTGTTGTGGAGATCAGACTGCGTCAAGCTGCCAAATAGTTAATATATGGCAAAACAACGAAATGGTTGTTTGGAGAGGCGGTTGGCAAAAGATCCAGAGCTGAAAGCGAACATCACTAAGCAGATTCTCAAATACCGGCAATACGTGGGCTTTCGTGTGGGTGAAATTTTATCGATATCGAAGATCAACGAGTGGCGCTGGATACCCTCCAAAATGAACGTCGCTGACGATGCTACCAAGTGGGGCAATGGTCCCAATTTCTGTTCCACCAGTAGATGGTTCGTAGGACCCGAATTCTTATACAGTCCGGAGGATGAATGGCCAAACCGAAAACCGAATGTAGCAGAGACGCCTGAAGAAATCCGATCGGTTCATATTCATCGCGGGACCAACAGTGTACAGCTGGTTGACTTTTCTAAGTTTTCGTCGTTCGAACGCCTCGTCAAAGTATTCGCCTACATCCACAACTTCATCGATCGTTATCGTCCTGTTAGAGTCAACAGCGATTCTGAAGTGGTACCTACGCAGAAAGATTACGAAGCCGCAGAAATATCGATATTCCGGAAAGTGCAGAGCAACGGCGTTTCCCGATGTAGTAGAAGCTCTTCTAAAAACAACCGATCTTCCTGAAGCATGCAAAAAGATTCCGAAATCAAGTTCGTTAGCTAAATTGTCGATTGTAGTGGACGAAAATGGCATTTTGCGGGCCTCAAGCAGGATCAACTCTCTGTATTACTCTGACGATTTCCGGAACCCGATAATACTTCCAAGATCTGACCATGTGACAGCACTAATCGTTTTGAGATATCACCAACGTTACGGCCACGCCAACACAGAAACAGTTTTAAACGAACTCCAGCAGCGATTCTACATTCCGAAGTTCCGTGCCACAGTGAAGTCCATTTTGAAAACCTGTATGTGGTGTCGCGTCTACCGAGCCAAGCCTGACGTTCCAAAGATGGCTCCGTGTAACAAGTGCTCGGTTAGTAGTGTCAGTGGTAGTTGATCTCTTGTTCGCGATACAGTTAAATGTGCCAAGAAGACGTTTTATTTGTGGAGAAGCCGCCCTGCGTCGAAGTTCGCCCCAGAACCCCTACGCACCAACCGGCACAGCAACACTCGAGAATCCCACCACCAGATGTCGGTGTTCGAGGAAGAGGCGAGGCGAAATTATGGGCGAATGAGCGAGGCGACACGACAATTAGGATGGGGCGAAAGAACGGTGACGTCTTACGTCATGCTACGCGGCTACGGGGTCAATGATCGGCCATTTCACTGAAGTTAGCCGAACACAGCACAGCACAGAAACGTGTTCAAAACCTGCAAGTGCAAACAGTGAAATTGTTGGAATCCGGAAGAGCCGAATTCCCTGGATATTCAGGACCCCGAGGTTTTACCTTGATCCGAGGTTCGGCTCGTTGTGGCAAGGTGTTGCCTAGAAATCGCCATCGCTGCAGGCCGCCATCACACCGCAGCGATAACTACTCAACCCTACTGCGCTTCACACGAGCCTTAGAAACGCTGGTTCACAACCTACCGTGAGTCGGGAGTGCCGACGATCCGCAGTTGCAATCCACCGTGGTAAGCCATCAAGCCTGAAGCCGCCGACCTACACTCAACTCCGGCCGCTATCGTGGGGACCTACAACCCGAAGCCAACGTTGTACGTGTTGGGAACAAACCGTCGGCCACCTGCATCAATCACCGAGCAGCATCACAGTTGCGGAGCGGAGAGGCTGGTCCACCCAGGAAGGCGAGACACAAGGTGGTGCAATCACTACGTGTCACGAGGTAGGAGGTAGCATAAGGGGGTGGGACGTAGTCCCTAGTGCGCGCAAACCCAAGACCATTCAAATCAAGCTAACTTAATAAACGTGGGAGGTTTCGAAACAGATAAGGTGTTTTCTTGGCTAGCCGAATCGTCTATTAGCTTAAGCCGACCCTGAGGCATACACTGCCGGCCAAAAGTTTGGGATCACCCACTAAAAAACATGCAAATTATGATCGTTCATATCTCAGCCGTCTTAGGACATATTGAAAATCTTCTGATCTCATTTGAAAGATAATGAGCAATAGCTATCTCGGAGGTATTTTGCCCAAATATAATGTTTTAGTTTTGAACTTAAAACTTAACCTAAAGTTATAACATTTTCAAAAAGTCGCACTCAATATTCAAAGCCGATCATCTCAGGATAGGGTGGACCAAATCTCAAAATTTGAGTGGCATTAGAATTCCTGTTCTTTACTTCTCAAAACACAATCAAAAAAATTTGAGAAAAAATTCAAGAATGTATTTTTAATTAATAAAATAGACACTCGAGTTATCGTCCAAAAGTTTGGGATCACCTCTTTGTATGGTGAGTTTGGGATCATTCTTATAAAAACATGCAAATTTGTTTTATTCATATCTTTCTCATCTAACATCGTATTGCAGAGCTAAAGGGTTCATTTGGAAGCTAAGGAATTGTTGTTTTTTAATAAATTCATTCAAAAATTATATTTTAAGGTGAGAACTATAAAAAAAATCTGAGAACTTTCAAAAAAACAATGAATTTCAGGTGATTTTTTTATGGTTATCACTTCAAAATATAATTTTTGAATGAATTTATTAAAAAACAACAATTCCTAAGCTTCCAAATGAACCCTTCAGCTCTGCTATACGATGTTAGATGAGAAAGATATGAATAAAACAAATTTGCATGTTTTTATAAGAATGTTCTCAAACTCACCATACAAAGAGGTGATCCCAAACTTTTGGACGATAACTCAAGTGTCTATTTTATAAAATAAAAATACATTCTTGAATTTTTTCTCAAATTTTTTTGATTGTGTTTTGAGAAGTAAAGAACAGGAATTCTAATGCCACTCAAATTTTGAGATTTGGTCCACCCTATCCCGAGATGATCGGCTTTGAATATTGAGTGCGATTGTTTGAAAATGTTATAACTTTAGGTTAAGTTTTAAGTTCAAAACTAAAACATTATATTTGGGCAAAATACCTCCGAGATAGCTATTGCTCATTATCTTTCAAATGAGATCAGAAAATTTCCAATATGTCCTAAGACGGCTGAGATATGAACGATCAAAATTTGCATGTTTTTTAGTGGGTGATCCCAAACTTTTGGCCGGCAGTGTATATAGGGGAGTTTCAGCACCGCTGAACCCGCTAGCCGCCCCATTCGTTATACTTGGCGCCCATAACGTAAAAGTTGCTTTTGCGATTTGGATACGCTCGGCAGACACTTTTCTCTGAAGCCACTTCTGCTTGGGTCTCTGGGAAAACGCCCAGAACCTCTTGGAAATTTGCCTTAACACACTACACCTAGTGGGAAACAACCAGTTTGAATTCGATTTGTTTCCGATTCGAGGGGTCTCGGACATCCAAAGAAATTTCGAATAGTAACCAACTAGTTGAAAACGTTTTGAAAAACATTTTAGGTCGAAGATAAAATTTTCTCGGAAATCCGGAAAATTTTCTTTCTCGGTGGGGGGTGGAAAAGAGAATTCAAACAAGAACCCAATCCCAATCAATTTTATTCCCCTCATCTTATTACTAGTCAACTTTGCTATTCGATTATGATTGTCGTTTTAAACTGTTTCGTCTGTGCTTACGTTTCTTAAACTTAATAGTCTAATTTGAAAATTTTAATTTACTATAGTTTTGTAACCCACTACCCAAACGTTTTATTCTAGTCGCATTGTACTGTATTGCTTGTGATTGGATAAATTTTCGTTTAAGCTTATTTTTGTACTTTTTAGCTTAGATATTTAAATTGTGGAACGTAATTAGAATAGTTAGGAAATTCATATTAAATTTTATTCACCTGTGATATTACAACTATGGAGATGTCACACCTTCTCTCGCAGTACCACGCCTTGAACCCAGCTCATCTAACCATCGACGAACCCGAGCATGAGCTTAATATCCGGAAAATCCCGTTCGATCCGAGCATGACGAGAAACCAATGCGAGCGGTTGTTGCGCATCGACCTGAAAAGCGAGAAAAATAAATTAAATGTGGTTCATGAATTTGTTAGTGATTCGGTTGAGGAAGAACTAGCAGTGTGCCAGGATAAGCTCTATTCTATTTCCGGCTTTCTGGAGGGCAGGAGAGCAAAAAAGGCACCTGAACAGAGCTTCAAGACTAGGATTCTTCATATCCTTTTTCGGATGGAGCGGTTGAAAAACCACACCACTTCGGAAAAGGATTTGGAATGTCTAGCCTCGATTGCTGGCGAATGTCTCAAACTGTTCAGAGTGTTTTTTTCGTTCACCTCTCACCTTCCAGAAGTCCGGGAGGCAGAGTTAGCTCAGATCAATGGTAGCATCAACCAGGCTCGGGAAAAGTTCCCGCAAAATAAAAATCGCGAAACGCTCAATGAGGTCGTAAACGTGGACGAGCCAGAAGTTCGTGAGAATAGGCTTGAGCATGAACATGATGGAGATGATGAAGCGACTGGTGATGATGGCGCGGACGACTCCGATGACGAGTCAGATCTGGCTGCCGAATGTAAACAGATGTTGACGGTTATGTCCCAGATGATGAAGCGTGTTCAGGCTTTAGAAACAAAAATTAACAATAAAAAGAAGAACTCCAAGAAGCCTTCGAACAGCACTCTCAGGGACAATAACCAGAACCGGAAGAAGAATTCGGAAGGAGACCAACCGAAGGACTTCTTAGAATGGCTAAAGGATCGAAACAGCTCAATGGGAAGTTCGAGGCCAAGAGAGCAGGAAAGGAAGGCGGATCCGGTGCTCAACGGTCATCGTTTGCAGGACAAACGATTCCCAGTCCATAAATGGTCCGTCAAGTATGACGGAATGGACAACGGAAGGAGGCTGAACGAATTCGTGAAGGAAGTTGAATTCAACGCCCGATCGGAAGGATTCACGCAGGTCGAACTTCTGAAGTTCGCTCATCACCTGTTCACTGACAAAGCCAGAGCCTGGTACATGGAGGTGAGCAGCTACGGAAGAATCCACAGCTGGGACGAGTTAGTCGCGGAACTAAAGAACGAGTTCTTACCTGTCGATATGGACTACGTTTACGAACGGCAGGCTTGTAACCGTCGACAGGGAGCCAGGGAGAAATTCCAAGACTACTACCTGGACATGGTGCGGATCTTCCGTAGTCTTTCCATTCCGTGGGACGAAAAACGTCGGTTCGATTTGCTGTTCCGGAACACCCGCGAGGATTGTCGAATCGCCATGTTAGCCGCAAACGTCGACACGATACCTAAAATGAAAGAGTTTGGTAAGCGTTTCGACTCAATAAACTGGCAGTTGTACTCAAGGAAAGATGGTCGTTTTGTGGGTAGGTCAGCTCAGGTCGAAGAAGTGAGCCAAAATCATTCGCCCAGGCCAAAAGAAAGCAGATGGCAGAACTCTGGCCAAAATCGGGACAGAGGTCAATCGTCGAAGCCGGAAGGAATCCGGATTTTCCGCAAGAACTCCGATAAGCCTCTTTTCATCCCAAGAGATGAAAAAAATAACTACAGGGATAAAGAAAAAGCGAACCCCAAAACCACAACGACACAGAGGAGTTCAATTCCGGGTCCCAGTGGAACCAATGTCCTGCAACGGATTGTTAACGCTTACATTCCGCCTCGGCGGGATGTCTGCTTTAACTGTCACGTAGAAGGTCATGGGTTCATGGACTGTGACAAGGAAATGAACTGCTTCTGTGCACGGTGTGGATTTCCAGGATTTTTCGCTAAAGAATGCCCTTACTGCCAATCAAAAAACGTGGCAAAGACTGCCCAGTGAGGCCGGGCAGTCTTTTAGAAAACCAAGCTGGACCTCACCATCTAGAGGCAAGTTGTCCGAAAGAAATTCTTCATCAGCTAGGCTATTCGCAAGTGGGAGAAGACGTTAAAGAGAATCTCGAGATTGCAACATTGCTCGTCAACCTCGATAACGATTCTCGACCATTTGCGAAAGTCGAACTGATGGGAATTTCTGTCGTGGGCCTTCTAGATAGTGGGGCATCCAGAACAATTTTAGGAATAGGAAGTAGGAAGCTGATCAAATTATTAAAACTAAAAATAATACCCACCAATATCAAACTCTCAACAGCTGGAGGCCAACATTTGGAGGTCATAGGGGCCGTAGATATCCCGGTCACCTTCAATGGGGTCACCAGATTGTTGTCTATCCTTGTTGCCCCCGATTTGAACCGGCGATGCATCCTGGGCTACGATTTCTGGCGGTAGTTCGGGATACGTCCAACTCTGCAGGAATCCGTAGAGTCACTGGATGGCGAAGCTGGTACAAATCTGGAGGAAGATGAGGAAAGATTAAGTGACGATCAAAAGAGGCAGTTGGATGATGTCAAGAAGATGTTTCTTGTGGCAGGTCCAGGCAAGTTTGGAGAAACAAAGCTGTTGGAGCACAGGATCGAACTCAAGGATGAGTTCATCCATTCAGAACCGGTTAGAAAGAACCCATACCCCTGGAGCCCGGAAATCCAACGCAAGATTCATCTTGCCGTCGACAAAATGTTGGCGGAGGACATCATCGAACCGTCGGAGTCCGACTGGTCTCTTCCGATCGTCCCGGTATCGAAACGAGACAGCGATGAGGTTCGACTCTGTTTGGATGCGAGGAAATTAAACGAACGCACCAAACGAGACGCGTACCCCCTCCCACATCAGAATAGGATTCTGAGCCATCTGGGAAAATTTAAATATTTATCGACGATAGATCTTTCCCAGGCTTTCCTTCAGATACCGCTCCATCCAGATTCACGGAAATTTACGGCTTTTTCTGTACCAGGACGGGGTTTGTTCCATTTCCGGCGACTCGCATACGGTCTAGCAAACAGTCCGGCAAGCTTGAGCAAGGTCATGGATCGAACTCTCGGTCATGGGGCACTAGAGCCGTACATTTTTGTGTATCTGGATGACATTGTAGTGGTCAGCGCGTCATTTGAAGACCATATTTCAAAATTGCGTGAGCTTGCGAGTCGGTTGCGTAAAGCGAATTTATATATAAACCTAAAGAAATCAAACTTCTGCTGCCACGAACTACCGTATTTGGGGTATATCTTGTCCAGAGAAGGACTTCGCCCAAACCCAGATCGTATTCAAGCGATCTTGGGATTTGAGGTGCCCAACTCGGTAAGATCCCTTCGTAGATTCCTCGGTATGGCAAACTACTACCGTAGGTTCATCTCAAACTTCAGCGAACTCACTGCACCTCTCACGGACTTGTTGAAAAACAAGCCCAAGAAGGTGCAGTGGAACGACGCAGCAGAAGGAGCCTTCCAAGCCATCAAGGAGCGGCTAATCACAGCCCCGGTGATGGCCAACCCCGACTTCAGCAAACCATTTTGCGTACAAACTGACGCAAGCGACACCGCACTCGCAGGAGTACTCACGCAAGTACAGGGGGGTCTCGAACGTGTCATCGCATTCCACTCGGAGAAGCTAAAAGGAGCCGAGTTAAATTATCATGCAGCGGAGAAGGAAGGGCTTGCCGCTCTCCGCTGCATCGAGAAATTCCGGTGCTACATCGAAGGCACACATTTCACACTGATCACGGATTCATCGGCGTTATCCTTCATCATGCGAGCGAAATGGAAGTCCTCGTCACGTCTCAGCAGGTGGAGTATAACGCTTCAGCAGTACGACATGGACGTGAAACACCGGAGAGGGAAGGAAAACGTCGTGCCCGATGCCTTGTCACGCTCGATCGAATCACTGGATGCAGTTGTGGAAGACGAGTGGTACCGGAATTTGTTCGAAGCTGTGCAACAGGACCCTGAGAAGTACATCGACTTCCGCATTGATAGCCGGAAGTTGTACAAGCTCGTGGCGTCGAAATCGGATGTCCTGGATTACACGTTCGCTTGGAAGGAGTGCGTTCCGAAGTCCCAGCGTAATCGCGTGATGCAGCAGGAACACGATGACAAGTTGCACATCGGGTTCGAGAAGTGCATCGAATCAATCAAAAGACGCTTTTATTGGCCACGAATGTCCGCTGATCTGAAGAAGTACCTTGCTCAGTGCGACGCGTGCAAAGAAAATAAGCACCCCACTCACTCCACTGTCCCCGAGATGGGGAAACAGCGGTTTGCGACCAGACCTTTCCAGATTGTGTGCATGGATTACATACAATCTCTTCCCAGAAGCAAGCAGGGCAATGCACACCTCCTGGTAGTTCTTGACTTGTTCTCGAAGTACTGCCTGCTTGTTCCTGTGAAGAGGATTGCTTCGGGTAGTCTGTGTACCATTCTGGAAGAGCAATGGTTCCGTAAGCTGTCTGTTCCCCAAATAATTATTTCGGACAATGCATCAACATTTCTGTCCAAAGAATTTCAGGGCTTACTTCAGAAATACGAAGTCCAACATTGGGCCAATGCGCGCCATCGAAGCCAGGCGAATCCCGCCGAACGTCTCAACCGAACAATAAATTCGATGATCCGCTCGTACGTGCGTATCGACCAACGAATGTGGGACTGTCGTATTTCTGAAGTCGAACACGTTTTAAATAATACGATTCACGCAACCACAAAATTCACACCCCATCGCATCGTGTTTGGTAATGAAATCATCACCCAAGGAGCTGATTATATACTCGAAACTGAACCCACCCTAACGGAAGATGAACGAATGTTAAAGTTCAAAAACATAAACAGAAAAGTTTGGGAAATCGTGTGCGAAAATCTTCGAACAGCACACGAGAGTACCAAAAAGAGGTACGACTTACGTCAAAAGACATATACACCCACTTTTAATGTTGGGCAAAGGGTGTTTAAAAAGTCATTTAAGCAGTCTTCAGCTGCGAACGATTTTAATGCCAAACTTGGCCCGGTCTATGTGCCCTGCAAAATCCTAGCAAAAAAAGGAACTAGCTCCTATGAGGTGGCTGATATGAATGGGCGATCGCTAGGCATATTCTCGGCCGGCGATCTTCGCATATAATGGGAAAAAAAAAAATCTGCAGAGCAGCAGCATTTCTCAGGCAACACTTCAATAAAATCGCGAACCAAAAAAAAAAAATCGAAGAACCAAAACGATAGGTTCATTATAAGAAATGTTACCCTAGCTCTGGTGGGCCTTATTGAATGACAAATCAAGAAAGGATGGAATTCAGAAAACAACTTACCTTGAATTCCGTCGTGCGAATCTTGTCTGCTAATCAAAAATGGAACCAAACCGCTTACTGAGTGCAGCGACGTCTTGCACTATGTAATTACCTAGTGTAAACTTTGCAGCCAACAACACCAATAAAATCCTAAAAAAAAAAACAAAAATATTCAGATCACACCTACGACAACAATCTGCAGTTCATGAAGGAACGTGCAACATGATTCATGTCCATTTTATGTTGCATTGCACTTCAGGATACAACTATTTGTTGTTGTAGAGTTGTAGTACAAGATCAATATTTCCCAGTTCCTGCTTGCATAGGCAACATATGAAGGGACGTAACTTAAAACTAGTTAATAAATTCAAAATGCTTACCGGTTTATTGGGCATCTTCGGGAAAGGGTGGAATCCGACGACAATACCGGATGCTTTCCAATCAACACGCGTTGTGGTTGGGGGTAACTACAACAGGATGCAGGAAACAATTATGGAGGAAAAGGGCAAACAGCGCGTTAACATGCGGCCCTCTGGAAAGACCAACCATCCTACCACGGAACCGGCAACCCACCGCAATATCTTACTCTACGTTCAAGCCAAAAAAAAGAAAGAAACCAATGAAATGTAAGCTCTGTTCGAGGTTTCAACTGTTTTCTATCGTATTGCAATCTTTTGTACTCCCATGGAATCCCTTTAGAGATCACTTTGGCCAACTCATTCGTCGACGAAATGTCTCCAACACGATATCTGCCACCAAAAGACTGCAATATTCGAAGAAACTCAGCTGAAATTCCTTGGAAAAGTACTTACCACGTTGTTCCAGGTTCCAGAAAGTTCGGCTGACAAAAACTGTTCTGTTTTGGTTATTCCTTTTTCCACCCTATCCGCCGCTCGAGAAATGTCATTGAGTTTTAGTACACCCACGTTCACAGACAAAACAACGCATCGCGCAACATTAAATGAGTACTCTTGAATAAATATTTGTTGCACACTGTAAAACGGTGTAAATTTGTAATGTTTCCGGATTTTAAATTATTTTAGCATGTTAGTATGTAATTTTTCTCGTTATTTTATGCATGTTATGGGTGTTATTTATTGAAAGTTTTAGTTTTAAGTAGGTTTTTATCTTTAATTTAAATAATTTTAATTCGTTTTCAACAAAGTTGGTCAGTAGCTCAGTATGTGGGATCGCTGGAGACCGGAGTCGAAGACGTTGATGGTCAGTAAAGGTTTACCTCTAAACAGCGCGGAGTTGATTTATCAACGTTGATGCCTTATGACCCCGACCCACGAATAATACGGGTGAATACATATCACTTTTCAGCGGAAGTCCGAACTTAGTAGAAAAAGATCTTTTTGAATAGAATTGTTCGTTGTCACTACGCGTTTAACAGTGTTAAGTCAATGCTCTTCGAGGACCTCTGGTTCAGCAGTCGGTGTCGTGGTGGAGGTTAAAAGTGTCGCAAAGTTTAAAAAAACATTAGCTTGCTAACATTTTTTTAACCCGAGCGGGAGGAGAGTGTAACAAGTGCTCGGTTAGTAGTGTCAGTGGTAGTTGATCTCTTGTTCGCGATACAGTTAAATGTGCCAAGAAGACGTTTTATTTGTGGAGAAGCCGCCCTGCGTCGAAGTTCGCCCCAGAACCCCTACGCACCAACCGGCACAGCAACACTCGAGAATCCCACCACCAGATGTCGGTGTTCGAGGAAGAGGCGAGGCGAAATTATGGGCGAATGAGCGAGGCGACACGACAATTAGGATGGGGCGAAAGAACGGTGCCCGAATACGAAAATATTGTAACATAAGAGCACCTGCAACGGTTCAGGTCTAAATATTGGTTTTAGGTATACCAGTTTTAGCAAAATTTAAATTTTGGAATCGGCTAAAACACGCGCTCCCCACCGGTGTGATGGCAAATTTAAAACGGGTACACTTTTATTGCAGACACTCAATAATTGAAAAGAAAAAACTTATTTTAAGTGAAAAATTGCTAAGTTTTGAGTTTTACACCGTCTTAATTGTACCAGGATTTCATTAACTTAAAGTCTTTTTAATAAAGTTTGTTCGAAACAAGTAGAAATGGATTGACGATTGAATACCTTTCTTTTTCCAATTGACTTCGACCGATTTCTTCCAGGCCGTAACGAACCCCCATGTCGAGCTTTGTCTATTTTGACTATTTTGACTAGTTTCAGCTTGCTTCATTGACAACGACCTGACTAGTTTCGACCAAAACTTTGGCTCATTGAACAACTACCAGTTGGCAGAAACCAGTTGAAACCGATTTTTATCTATAATTGAACGAAGCTTAAAAAGCCAAAATGCCTATACGCAGCGAGAAAAAAAGCTTAATTGAAACAAAAAAAACCTTTTTCTTTTAAAAATTGACTCATTTTGGGGTGTTGATTCCAAATATTAATTTAGTTTACCAGTTCTTGTTTAAGGGTAAAAATTCATTAAACATATTTGTGCTTTTGGCTGGGCAAACTAAACAGATTGACAAACATGCTCCTTTTATGTATTCTTAAGTAGAATTTTCATGATTATCACTAATTATCAGTAGTTTGTAATGTAGCAGACGGCTTTTAGCCAGAAATTGAAAGGAATTTTTTCTAAGAATCATGTCAGTTTAGTCAATGTTATCGAACAATATATCATATTTCATGGTTTTTATATTAAAATTGTGAAATATGATGGATTATAAATATTGTTAACAACTTTGTACAAAAACCGGTCATTACACGGATATTCAAATTTTTTAATTTTTTTTTAAAATTTATTGTTGTTTTGCATTAATTTCATTAGAATGTTTCTGTTATTGAAAATTAAAGTTCATATAACGTTTGAACTCGAGAAACGCTGACTGGGCTCACTAATTCATTGAGGCCAAAAGCTATTTATTGAAATATAAAGTCAAGAATAGTTTGACATAAATTATTTATAAATGATACATGGTTTTTGTTAACATGTTTTCTCAATTTGTGTTACGTATTGACCGGTTTTGGCGAGAAAAAACATTCAAATAACTTCTCAAAAAGAAACAATTATTACACCCAATGCTACCCAAACATGTGTGAAAATAATCATCATTGGCTAAAATTTTCTCAGCGTGAGCCCCAAACGTCTAAATCGGTCTGTCGTATATTTTGAAATCCTGTTCCAAATTTGCTTGAATTTGGAACAAAGGCGTATAACTGTTGGGAATTTTGAAATCGATAACTGTGCTAAAACAGCAATTTACGCCACCGGTGCCAGCCGAAATGTTTTAGCGTGGTCGAAAACCGTGTTTTGCACCTACCGTTGGGACAGCCCTAACAGTTCCTGTTGTAGTTATAAAACGATTAGAAACAGCGTAAAAAAACGTTTAGAAAATGATATCTGAAACCATAAAAAACATTGCACTTATCTTGAATTCCAAAACGACGGTCTGTTGAATATGGCGTTAAGTTATGTTACTGTTTAAAACTGTTAAAACTTCTATATGGAGACACTGTTCTGCGAACAGTTGAGATAACGTCGAAAAACCGCTCGTGGAAAACGTATTTTGGTCATCAAACTGTTTTCACTACAGTTATCTTTAGAGTTCTCTTGTAACTGAACATTTGCAGTGATAGTTCTGATACGATTTGACAAAACGTTTCTTCCGAAGGTATGCCTACGTTTATTGGAATCATACGTGAATGTGGCACGCACACATGTGAAAATTTTTATACAGGGGTTTCGGATCTTTTCATGGAAGTATTTTTGATTGGTTTTAATTATTTATTCAATTTTTATATATTTAGTTGACTTACATTTTGAATATGAACACCATCCAAGAAGAATTTGGTGTTGTCAGGGATCGCCAACAACGGTCCCATCCGGCCACAGGCACAACGAACGGTTTCTGCGCTCCCGGAGTCTCCCTTCCAATCCTCTTCCATTGAATAGCCATAATTTCGGACTCACGGGCGGGACGTTCGCGTGGCTGCTGGTACTAAAATCCATTCATCCGGGAAATTACTCCTCCAGCTCCTGTTGGTAAAATAAAACAATCCTTTTTCGTACATTCGAGTCGATTCTATAATATTATAAAATTTACCTTTTGCGCTGATGTTCTCCGGCTTGTCCGTGTGTCCGTCCGCCGGACCACAATCTTAGAGGATTTGTTGCTGCTGGAACCAATTTAACCGAAGCGAACGCGAAAAACGAAATATCTTTTTTTTTTGTATTCTTCTTCTGTTTCAGTTGACAGCACTCGGCAGTGATGCCAACTAAACCAGTTTTTCAAAATTGAACCAATAAGAGACTAAAATGTGAAAATTAAAAAAAGATTTATTAGCTTAGATGCTTTTAGATCTACTTACTGACTTAATGACTTTTAGAAATTGATAATATATTTGTGCATTATTTATAATTAAAAATAAGCAATTATACCGTACCCTCCCCAATATTTTCGTGTTTCAAAAGTATCTCTACGGAAAACTTATTTAAATGAGTGTGTAAGCAAAACATATTTTACTTATACTTAAAAGGAAAATTTCTCTTTAAATTTTTGTTTGAAGGTGTTTGGAAAACCACCTGACTTTCTTAATAATTTATTAATGATTGAAATATGGTTAAATGAAAGTTTGGTTTAGTCCACTATAAGAAAATCAAAAAATATATCTGGAGATTCTGCAGTTTTTCTTCGGATGCATTGGAGCAGTTCGTCATGAACTTGAAATCTGCCTGGTACCCAATTAATGTCCTTAAATTAGTGTAAGTATTTTTCATGATTATTTCATAAAAGTGTGCTGATTTTTTGCCAAACTATCTGGCATCTCTGACCCGCGATTTGGCCAATTTTTGACGTGAGTTTGACATGAGACATGGACACTATGAGTAACGGTTCGAGATTATTTTTACGATAACAGAAAATAGGAGTTAACGTTCATACAATTCATCCACCGTTCCAGATATCATCACTTTTTCTCATGAACGTTTATGTTTCGTTTTTATCGTTGTCAATGTAAAGTTTTATTTAATAGCTACGTTCACAGAGATAATCACTATTTCTGGAGACGTACATGTATCGTATAGACTGTTGGAGATATGGTTTTTTAGTATGCGGGTGACGTCTTACGTCATGCTACGCGGCTACGGGGTCAATGATCGGCCATTTCACTGAAGTTAGCCGAACACAGCACAGCACAGAAACGTGTTCAAAACCTGCAAGTGCAAACAGTGAAATTGTTGGAATCCGGAAGAGCCGAATTCCCTGGATATTCAGGACCCCGAGGTTTTACCTTGATCCGAGGTTCGGCTCGTTGTGGCAAGGTGTTGCCTAGAAATCGCCATCGCTGCAGGCCGCCATCACACCGCAGCGATAACTACTCAACCCTACTGCGCTTCACACGAGCCTTAGAAACGCTGGTTCACAACCTACCGTGAGTCGGGAGTGCCGACGATCCGCAGTTGCAATCCACCGTGGTAAGCCATCAAGCCTGAAGCCGCCGACCTACACTCAACTCCGGCCGCTATCGTGGGGACCTACAACCCGAAGCCACCCGCATGCTAAAAAACCATATCTCAAACAGTTTATACAATACATCAACGGCTTCAGTAAAAGTGATTCTATTTGTAAACGTAGCTTTTCTTCTAAACTATACTTCGCCAACGATAAGAATAAAATATGTACGATTATGTGAAAACGTGATGATATCTGGAAAGGTGATAGAATGATATAACGATTTCCTTCAACTTTTCTTCAATCATAAAAACCGAACTTGAACCGTTACACATACCGTTCATCCCTTCTGTCATTCACGTCAAAATTAACGAAACGCCCGGTCAGAGATGCCAGATGGTTTTGTACAAAATCAGTACACATTTACAAAAGTTTTAATTTTTTTTACTATCATCATACTAAACGAGGTTATCTCTTTGATTTACAAGATGCTTTTAACAATTGTTAACGCTTCAAGTAAGGGTCTGAAAGGGTAAGGGTAGAAAGAATGTTTCTTTACGAACCCATGAACTTAATTTTGATTTTAATTCATTGCATGATAAAAAAACAACAAGCAATTACAAATTTGGTGTGTAGGCTTGCATACATGCTAACAGGCGACACTGAAACATCAAAGTTTTAAAACTTTTTTATTCTCACATTTTAATCTCATATTGGTACAATTTTAAAAAGTCGGTCTAGTCGGCACCACTGCCGACCACTGGAAGAAGAACACAAAAAAAACAACAACTCCTTGTTCAAAAAGTTCAGCGATTGCGAGTCCAGCCGATGCGGGAAACAATTTTAATCTGTGTGGCCGGACAATAGTGTTATAGCGGCCGAAACGTCGGAGGCATAATGGATTTCTTCGTAAAAAAGTCAGCCTCCAGCAGACAGTGCAATCGGGACTGTTTTGGGAAAACTTCTCGAACTACTAGAAAATTCTGTAAGTAATAATAGTTTTAATATTTAAAATTTCGATTGACAATAAAATTAATTTCAGCTTCCCTGCACATTCATCACTCGGGCAATGGTGGTTTCCCTGCATCCAGTAGGGCTGAACATGCAATACCAACCTTCCGCTCTACCGACTGGGGATGATTGTCCACCAGAATTAATAGACTTCAGGACATCGTCCACTTTATTTTTTCATCATAATGTAAGTAATAAAACTAAATAAAGTGAAAAATTTGAATCTATTTAATTCTATTGAATTCTCACATCCGAAAATCCCCACAAATATTTACATCTATTTCTATGTGTGGGTGAGGACTGTCATTCATGTACGGTTCTGGGTAACGTTGAATGAACGCATTGTAAATAGTTTGATGATTGGTAAACATCATTCTTTAACATTAAAGAAGCTTTAAGGTTATCATCTCTTAGCAGTTTAACGATATAATATAATAGTTTTTTAAACGGTTGCGTTATATGAGGCACCATAAACAAAACAGTTTTATTAACCGTACCCGAACTGTTTATTAGCGTTTTATTAACCGTACCCGAACTGTTCCTAGGACAGTGTCTCCATATAGAAGTTTTAATAGTTTTAAACAGTAACATAACTTAACGCCATATTCAACAGACCGTCGTTTTGGAATTCAAGATAAGTGCAATGTTTTTTATGGTTTCAAATATCATTTTCTAAACGTTTATTTACGCTGTTTCTAATCGTTTTATAACTATTACAGGAATTGTAATGTTACAATATTTTCGTATTCGGGCAACGTTGTACGTGTTGGGAACAAACCGTCGGCCACCTGCATCAATCACCGAGCAGCATCACAGTTGCGGAGCGGAGAGGCTGGTCCACCCAGGAAGGCGAGACACAAGGTGGTGCAATCACTACGTGTCACGAGGTAGGAGGTAGCATAAGGGGGTGGGACGTAGTCCCTAGTGCGCGCAAACCCAAGACCATTCAAATCAAGCTAACTTAATAAACGTGGGAGGTTTCGAAACAGATAAGGTGTTTTCTTGGCTAGCCGAATCGTCTATTAGCTTAAGCCGACCCTGAGGCATATATAGGGGAGTTTCAGCACCGCTGAACCCGCTAGCCGCCCCATTCGTTATATCCGTTACCGCATCCTCGAGTGAAGCCGTATGTACGACCGTTTACGTTTACCGGCCTGGACTACTTCGGCCCACTGACGGTCAAAAGGGCGCGAAGCTCGGTGAAACGCTGGGTATGCCTGTTTACCTGCCTCAGCGTCAGGGCAATACATCTCGAGGTCGTCTATTCGCTGTCGACGGATTCGTGCATCAGAGCAGTTCGCAGGTTCGTACCCAAAAGAGGTCCACCCCAACACTTCTTCAGCGACAACGGCACAAATTTTCGCGGGGCGTCGAGAGAGCTTATCAACGAAGTCAAAGCCATCAACCAGTGTGCAGCGAGGACCTTCACTAATGCTTCCACCGAATGGCATTTCAATCCCCCCTCGACTCCCCACATGGGAGGGGTCTGGGAGCGCAAAGTAAGATCGGTCAAAGATGCACTGAAAACCATAGCTCCTCGCAGCCCACTTGACGACGAAGAACTGATGACCCTTTTGGCTGAGGTCGAGATGATAGTGAATTCACATCCGTTAACATTCGTTCCACTTGATTCACCAAATGCTGAAGTGCTCACACCGAACAGTTTCCTGTTGATGAGTTCAGGCGGAAGTAATGCAGCGAAAGTGCCGATAGATGAACCGACGGCGCTGAACACGAACTGGAAGGCGATGGATTACATGCTGGATCAATTTTGGAAGCGGTGGATTGCGAGTTATCTTCCAACCATAGCGCGTCGTACCAAGTGGTTTCATGATGTGAGACCCCTACGTGAAGGAGACCTAGTGGTGATAGTCGACGAAAGCGTTCGGAACGGCTGGCTTCGTGGAAGAGTGTTGAAGACGTTTCCTGGAGAAGATGGACAAGTTCGGCAGGTCGACGTAGCTACCAGTACAGGGATTCTTCGCCGTGGGGTAGTTAAGGTTGCATTGCTAGATGTATGTGAAGGTAAAGCCCCCTAAAGTGGGCGTTACGGGGTGGGGTGTTGCTACGGCCCTGAGAGGGTGAAATTAGGGGGAACATCAAACCCATTTTGTGACAGATTAGTTTGACAGTTTGATAGTTAGACAGGTAAGAAGAGAAAGGAGAAAAGAAAAAGTAGGAAAGTCGGAAAAAATTGAAAAACGTGTTTGATAGATTGGTTGGTGAAAATTCTAGTTCTGCTTGAAAATTGTATTCTCTCGTGCCGAAGTGCAGCATTTTCTTAGCTGAGTTTGATGCTATTCTAGCAAGATTCCGATCAGTAGGTAGATTAAACGTAAGTTATGATAATATTCTCCAAATATCAAATACGATTTGCTAATTGAAGAAATGTGTTCCGATTAGGTCGAATTCACTGCCGTGAATTGTCGTTCCCGGATAGATATTGTATTTGCGAAATATCTTGCTTTATATTCTCCATCAGATCGTAAGTAACCTTCTTTGTTATAAAAACACCTGAAAGTAACTTTATCGTAACTTAACAGGAGTCCGAATCCGGAACTGATTGTAGGATCTTCGGCAAACTCGTTTTGATCGAAGAGGAAGACTTATTTGTAAGTAATCTGGTCTCATGTTTATTAACAGCATTGTAAATTAACAAAGGAATAAATTTTCTAGTTGAGTCACGTCAAATACGGACTACAAAAAGTCTACAAGGGGAAATGGGCGAATTCGCTTCAGTCCAGCTGCACTGCTGCCAGCTGTGATATTTACGAACAGAGTGAGCTCAAGTGTAAACAAAGTGAGCATATTTATTAGGTTTTTCAAACAGTTATTTCAATAGTTTAAAAAGGTTTTTTTGGTCCGTTTTTTCTACAAGTTTGTTGTTCAACGTAAGTAGATTCAAATTTCGTATAGTTTGTAAAAATTTATACTAATATCTAGTTACAGATGCTTAAAATAAAATGCATGTTTAATTCAGCGCTTTATGGAACCCCCCAAAAAACATTATTTTATGATGAATTTTTGCTTTAACCCTCCCCGTTTTTTTTCACTAAAAGTTAAAAGAGATATAACTAGTTGCAAAATGATTTTTGGTAGAATTTTGAAATTTGAAACTACCAAATTTTTTAACATATAAAAATCACTGATTTCATTGACCAAAACATGCATATGAGCACAAAACTAATTCTCTAGCGGAACCGCTTTAATCGTTCTGGAATGTACATAAAGGTCAAATGACCTAGGTGTATTCTAATTTATTTACTTTAACAGTTTTGCAGCAGCCAAAAATTTCAAATAAAATGTTTTTAAGCTCAAAGATGTAGTTCGAGTAAGCGAATAATGACTATATGCGAATGGAAGGCTACAGTTTGTGTTGTCCATTCAACTAAGTTCATTCGGTTTCAATTTGGTTATTTTAATAACGTAAAAATGATCTTATTTCCGAACACTTAAAAAGTTTTGAAAAAGTTAAAATAGTTATCAGGAATGAATAGAAAAAAGTTCAGTAATTAAATATACAATTATTTAAGAACGATGCTTCATCACATCCGATAATCAATTTCATATGGCCTCTCAATATGTTTGGCAAAAAAAAATTATGAAAAAAACAAACGATCGGTTCAATATTCAATTACTTTTAAAATGAGATTCTTTTTAAATTTTACATCAAGTACAAATAACTAGCATGTCAAAGATTTGTTGATATTATGGTTTTAAAATTATTTAATTAGACATGAAAAGTACATTTTTTGAGTGAAGCATATAGTTTAATATAAAAATAATAATAAATTTTGTATAATGAATGCTGATGTTTGTATTAATTTACTTACCTTTGTGCTTATTTTCAACTGAATCAATCCAAAAATAACAAAGAAAACCTAAAAAAAAATTAATCAATTTTCAAGCCGATTTACGATACCTTGACGGCTTAACACAACCAAAACTCGCTTATATATGATTATTCAACTATTTTTTATGAATATAAACTTGAAAAAAATTGAAAACTGATAATTTTTCATTTATAAATTCACTTTTTAAAAAAGCTTGTTTTCTAATACCATTTGAAAGCACTGACTTCAATCACATAATACTCACCTTGAGAATACGTTTTAAAAAACAAAAAAAGCAAAAAAAGAATCTTGAATAGTTTTCCGAACTTTCCCTTTCACCAGTTTTTGTGAAAATTCTTCAGGTGTTTCAAAATTTTACGTTTAAAAATGTTGTTTCCATGCATCATTTGTTTACATTTTCCTTCACTCTGTTCAGCTGTCAAAATCCAGTGCGCCCGACCCCCATGAACTGTGGGATTACACACTCATAAAAAAAGCTATTCGCCTTATTTAAAAAATTAAATTTAACTTCACTAAAATAAGAAAAATTGAAAGGAGATCATATTTTCGGATGTAAAATGAATAGTTTAACGCATTTATGTGATTATCTGGATTTGTTTACAGTTGGCGCATTCGCCGTATTCAAAATTCGATACCGAAATAATTTTCGTTAAATCAAATATAGAATGTTGAAATTTGGGATCAGTTTTATGACCGAATCGACTGTTATGAACTGATAGATGGCCACCATAATTGACTTTTTTTTATAGAATTCATTGAATTCATACAAGATTCTCATAGTTACCGAGTTATTCGCCCAGAAGATATTAAACAATGGTGAAAGGATGGTGTTTTCCATGTACAGTAAAACAAAACCACGCTAATCCGAGTCGTGGTAAGAAGCACCTCGGATAAGGGAAACCCCAGATTACAAGAAATGCATTGAAAACAATTTACTTTTGCTCTGGCTTTGCATATCATCCAGGCGCATAGCTTGGTGAAAACATGAATTTGTTATGCTATTTCCTCGAAGTTTTGCGCAGAGTTTAGGCATTAAACACGTCAGAAACATCGATGAAATAATATAAAAATATATTGCGGTAATAAAGCAGGCCTAGATACCTAGATTTTGTAATGAAAATGGTGACTCGGATAACGGGAAAACTCGGATAATCGGGTTTCTAATGTAATTCGTTTTTTTTGGGATTTGAAACCAATTGGTTTATTCATCCCCATAATGTAATTCCATCCCCCGACTGCAGGATAGGCGGGGGCCTACTGCAATTCGTCAACTGTGCTCCATTATCACCGCTATAGAAATCTATTAGCACGTTTTTTCATGAGTGGTTCACGTTTTCCCATAAATTGAGTCACTATGTAGAGCACATTTCATCAGCAATTGATACTTGCTAAATGTTCCAGTCACATTGAGTTACTGTTTTTGAAAAGAGGTTCATCCACATGATAAACGATCTCTGCGATTCCGAAGAGAACTTCGCATCGTATCTCATGTTAAAGTACAAAATAAAGGATTTTCTTTCAAAAACAACGACAAGCAAAGATTGTGATCGTAATAATAAAATATATATTCAAAAAAAAATGAATAAGGCTAATCTTACACTTTTACGCCAAAATTTCCTTCCGCTGGGCCTTCCTCTTGGCGGTTTGCTCCTGCCTTTGCTTTTTGTCGATCTGTTGCCGTTTCTCGCGCAGCAAGTTCGCTTCCTTGGTGGCCATCTTTTGTTTGTCCACCAATTTGCGATAAAGCTTCTTGTGCCTCGATTTTACCATCCGGGCACGCAGAGCTTCCTCCTGCTTGGTTAATTGTTTCTGTTCTTTAGGATTTTCCTTGTAGATTTGCCCACTTACTACGGCCATCTTTCGCTTCTTTTCTTTCTGTTTGTCGGTTTTGCCTTCGTCCTTTTCCTCTGGTTCTTCATCGTCATCGTCATCTTCGTCGTCGTCTTTCTGTTCAGTTGGTTTTCCGGAGTCTAGTTCTTCAGCGTTTTCCTCACGGAAAGCCTTATCCAGGGCATAATCTAGTTGAACCTGTTTGCGTGCTTCCTCCATGCCCAGGTCATCTTCCTCGTCGTCGGACACACCTTCCTCACGACGATTGCGCTCAAACTCATTGCCATCTCCTTGCAGGGCCGCTTCCTCTGGTGGAACGTAGACAGCATCGTTGTTGAATGGCGACAGATGAGGAGGAAGAACGGCTCCTATGAAATATTTGTTTGTCGGCAGAAGCTTTCTCTGGTTGACACTATCGAAAATCCACTGTGGTTGGACGTAATCCCGTGAGATGTATTGCTTGTTCAGGCTCGGTCGATCCACTATCTGATGGGTGATTGTTTCGTCGGATTCATCGAAGGTTGCTCCTACGAATAGGTTTCGATCCCACGAAACGCGACCCCCAAAACAACGGATGATAAACACCAGTGGTTCTCGGGGCACCTCACGGTTTATGAAGAATTTCAATCCTTTGAAAAGGTTTTTCAGCTTGTTCATGCTGAGTGCATCTTCGCGTAGTTTGCGAATCTGTAGAAAATAGAAAATTTATTTAGAAACTCATCCTTAAATTGGCGATTTCGTTTTCCGACTCACCTGATCCGAATCCTTGTCGTTGTCCAGCAGCTGCAAATCGATGTCTTCAACGTCTTCCTCGACACCAGTCGAATCTGTCCGCTGCAGATCCATATTCAGCGCGGCGATACGCTCCGAAACGAAGGTTTCCTCGCTGGCACGACTTTCGTCGGAATCGACCGAGATGGAGAATTGGGGCGGATAGACCATGTTGATCGAGTTGTACAGCCGATAGTTTACGAATCCGGCCATAACGGTGAAGAAATCGGCAAAAGATTTCATGATTTTGAAATCGACATATTCCTTTCGCTGCGGCTGGAACGGGTAGTAGTGCGGCACGATCCAGGTGATAAGTTCACCTTTGATTTCGGCCTGAAAAAATGAGAACAACAATTATCAAATTAATAAGACTGGTTTTACAAGATTGGAAGATTATTGAAAATCGCAGCCGTCAGGTATTGATTATGTACCATTTTATTACCTGAAAATAATACCCCTTGATCGAAACGAATACTTTCCGGAGGGCCTTAGCCGCAATGACATAGTGCATAAATTCAATGGTCAATCGCCGAGCCAGGGAGGTGACGTCACGAGTCACGACCTTCATCGCCGGAAAGGTGCTGAACAAAAACAGCAACGTCATACAATCGTCCAGCTCTTTGATTGCATCGATAAAAGTAGGAAACCGTTCCTTGATAATATGATCCAGCTTAATTTCCGGATAGTTGGCCATTCGTACATTTTTCAACAAATTATTTCCCTTGGCACGGGCTTGAGCAATGCGCCGATTGAAGATTTTCCGATCTCTCAAGGTCCAAACGATCGGTTCGTGCAGCAGGAACGTGATGTCCTTCTTATGGTACAGAATTTTGATATCGGTACTGCCTCGTTGCGCCACAGCTCGATGTTTCGGCTCCCTCGGGTAGATTCCCTTCAGAATGCACAGCCGCCGGAAATCTTGCATCGACAGCTGCAGCTTACGCATAGCCGCCTTCCGGGTCAAATATTGGGCGCCTTCCCCGGATTGATACTGGAAGTACAGGATAGGTCATGAAACATAACCTTAAAGCTGAGATCGAAATATGACATACCTTGTGGTTTCTTTTCACCATCGTGGCCGAGGGTTTATTTCTTACGAAACACTATCACTAAATAGCTCTCCACTTTAGAACCAACCAAACTTTTACCAAATATCAGAAAGTAAGACTTTTCCAGGAATTTATGAAAATTTCTGCACTTCAGTCCAAAAACGCGACCATGCTGCCTGATTGTCGGGAGAAGAAAAAGTTTGTTTTGAATCGGCCACTCAAAAACAGCGTGTTTACACATGAGAGATGCGAGCCGTCACAGCACGTGGAACTCACAGCAGGGATGCCCGATATTTTATTTTTTTTGTAGAAACCAAAATTAAAAATGTTTTCATTTGATTCGAGTGCACGCGTGCCCGCGGGTTGTCGAGTCAAAAAATAAAAATTACCAAACTTTTTATTTACGTTTATATGATTTTAAATTAGGAAAAATGTAAAATTTACATTGTTTTAAAATAAATAGCAAAAAGTTTAATTTTACCCTTTTGGGATTTACCCAAAATAGTAAAAAACTGGGGGAGGAAGACTGCACGCAGAAAAATATATTTTAGAAATAATAAGATTTCGGTCGAAAATAATAAAAATTTTGGTTGGGAAAAAGCACAAATATATTTTTGGCCACACTGAATAAAAGTATCGTTTTGATTTAAAGTTATCGTTTGATTGAAAACGAAATACACCCTTTTTATAAATGATCCATCATACTTGTCAAAATAATAAAATTTTAGGTAAAACACACAAAATTTTTTTAGCCTAAAATTGATAAATAGGGGGGGTTAAAAATTAAAAATAACTTATGATTTGAATTCATTTTTGTTTCAATTCAAATGAAAGCAAAGATTTTATGGATTTTCGGATTTATTGAATTCGGTTACAATTTTTGTTTTTTGCATCATTTATTCGATACAAAATCCCTTTTTTCCTTGGGAAGTTTCATGATTCGCTTGGCACATTATGGTCAACTCCCGCCAATCGCTTGCCTTGGGGAAAAATTAACCACCAGCTGTACTGGATCAATACAGGGACCCATTTCCTTCCTGAATCAGCTTCGTATGTCCGACTTCGATCTGTTCCTTAAACATAAAAATATAAAAATAAGTACCTCACCCAAACTTTAGTTTATGATACAAACCTGGTAGATGAGCTCTGGAACAAATCCGAAGGTCCGGCCGCACCGAAGAATGAGCCGTTCGGATGAGAAAATTTGATAATGTTTTCCCGCTAATTTTTCTTTTTTTTCTTTTGTTTTTAATTTGTTGGTCTACCACACGATTATTGAAATAAACCGATTCATGCTTTCGAAATAAACCAGAATTTATATGTTAGTAATAAAAAATGAGTGTGTAAGAATTACAAAATTTTATTGTTATTTCCGATCGATTTTTTAGTGAAACCTACACGGAAATTTGCATCGATATTGTAAAATAAAATAACAAAACGTTTTGTTGAAACCAACCCCCTTTCTTTTTCTGCGTGAGGTTAGCTGCTTTGTTATTTAAGTTATTTTTGTTATTTATCATATTTTAGTAGTTTTCGATTTTTTGAAATTTTGATTTTTTTGTAAATTCTATTTTTTTTTGTGATTTTGTAATTAAAAAAAAAATTTTTTTTGTAAGTTTGTTGCTTTTGTAATTTCTGTATATTTCTATTAGTATGTAATTCTTTTTTTTATTTTCAAAACTTTTTAATTTTTTTTTTTGCTTTTTTTATTCATTTGAAAATTTTACCTTATGTTTTTTGCATTTTTTGTTAAATTTGTTAAATTTGTTGTTTGTCGAAACCGACCGAACTTACGTTTTTTTTTCAACTTAATTTCTTTCTCCTCACTCATCATTTTTCTTAAGACCTTTACTTTGTAAAATTCGTTTATTAACTGATTCTACACACTGTTTTAGTTACTTCATTTGATTGATATTATTTGCTCTGTGTCTATGATTTTTTTTGTCTATATTTCATATTTATCTATATTTTTCTTTTTAATATAGTTTTTTCTCGATAGATCATGCAGTGCGCGTGAATCTAAAATTTCTTATTTGCGTAATAAATATCAAATCAAATCAAATATTTACTGGCAACAGGAACATCGTCGGAACTCAAAAACTGCTTACATCTTCAAAATCTAATACATGCTAAAATTTTTTTACTCGAATAAAAGAAATCGGTTCGTATTTTGAAAATGCGGTAAATTTTCATCTTCGAAGCTCATAAAGGAGTATAATTTAACCCTTTCAGAACCGACTAGGGAACGCAGTTATGAGTAGAATATTTAACAGCACGTCAAACCAGCTGATAATCTACCACTCACGGCGCTCATCTCGCGTAACTCACCACGAATGAAATTTTCATGTTTTGGTGTCAAGAAGTGGAAAAAGCAACAAAAGTCAATCGGCAGGCCGCAGTGAAAATGTGTACACGTTTTTGCTGAAGAAAAAAATCAAATTTTATTCTATACGAAAGTCGGGCTCTCGACCCAATTTATGGACAGTGCAAATTATCGGTTAATTATCGAAGAATCCGTTTCCGCAGCTCGCCACGTGTATTCAAAGATTTGCGCAAAAGTTGTGAAATATTCATCGTGATCTTTATGAAATCAGACTTCGTGGAAGCACGCCAGGAAGAAATTTTCTCAGAGAATCGAAAAGTCGTCTCTTCGTCTCCACACGCAATCCCAAACATAACGCGCATTCGTCCCGTCTTCTTGTTGACCTTTGAGAAAATATAAGGATGTGCAGCGAAGTCAGTGAAGCGTGTGGCAATCTGCCGGAAGCCGACAAACCGGTGCTAGAACCGGAAGCAGCGACGTCGCAGCAATCAGTTCCGAGCAGTGGCAGCGAGGAGGAAGAATCCACCAACCCGGCAGACTACGGGAACAATTTCAAGATCATCGACTGCAACGACCAGATACTAGAGCTGCAGACGATTATTCGGGACAAGTAAGGAGACAAACGACGTCACACGACGACGAATGCTTTAGGCGGTTCTTTGTTTTGGTTGTTTTCTTTCGACGTTGCGCCACATGAGCTGGTTCCGAAACCCGAGCAAAAAGTGCTAAATCTGGGTTATTGACGATGATTTGGATATTGTAGAATGGTTTCTGCTTGAGCGTTTTGTTTTGAAATTGAAAAAAAAAAAATTATCAACGTAGTCAAAATTTGTAACTGCCCTATTTTTTTTTTAAACAATTTAAAAATTGTGGTTTTATGGATTATGCTAGAAAAATTTAAACTGTAGGATTTTATTTTCAAATTGTAGTAAATTTAAATATTTGATTTTTTAATAACTTTCGGAATGGATTGAATTATTGATTTTAAATATCTCATATCTTGTTCAAATTTCTCGAGAACTCTCCTTAATTTTGAACATAAGTCATAAATGATCAGATTCATAATGATGTGATTCATTGAATTCTCATCAACGTTATTATTCGCTTATATAATTGCAGGAATACCTCGCGCAGTGACTTCAAATTCTACGCGGATCGGCTGATCCGGCTTGTCATCGAAGAAAGTTTAAACCAGCTACCGTACTCGGAATGTTCTGTGATAACACCCACCGGAGCCATTTACGATGGGCTCAAGTATCGATCCGGTAACTGTGGCGTTTCAATTATCAGATCTGGTGAAGCGATGGAGCAGGTTTGTTTAGATACGCTTTGCATTTTTCTTTATAAATAAACTCAGCCTATTGTCGGCGATCACGTTTCAGGGATTACGAGACTGTTGCCGTTCGATAAGGATAGGCAAAATTCTGGTTGAGTCAGACGCGGAAACACACGAAGCAAAAGTGGTATACGCGAGGTTTCCTGACGACATCTCCCGGCGGCAAGTTCTACTCATGTACCCGATTATGGCCACCGGAAACACTGTCATTCAGGTTAGCTAAATTTGAAGCCTTGAGACTATTGACCCTATCGAAAATCTTCTCAAACAGGCCGTGAACGTACTGAAAGACCACGGCGTCCCGGAGACGGCCATCATCCTGTCGAATCTGTTCTGTACGCCGATGGCAGCCCGGATGGTGGTTTCCGCTTTTCCGGATATGACAATCCTAACATCAGAGCTCAACTCGACGGCACCAAACCACTTTGGCCAAAAGTACTTTGGAACGGACTAGGACTATTAGAGCCGGGTGAGGCCCCGAGATTTCGATCATCACGAGATCAAACCGCTGATCAACAATAAGCTGCCATCGTAGTGTTTGGCCGATTGCATACTTATCTTACTACCTACATGTTTTTTTATCGTTTTCCTAATGGAACTCTCATCACCCTTTATAAAGTGAACTGCATGCATGTGTGGATTTTCTCGTAATAGTAGTGGACGCGCAAGATCCGTAATGCAAAAAACCTATTTATTTATTTTATTGCCATTTTATACATCTAACTTTTTTCCGCAATCCACAATAAGTCCAATCGTAAAAGGAGACAAAGGCCCCTTTACTATGTGCGTATATTTGTAGACTGTAGAGATGTCCCTAAAGTGTCTGTTCATCAGATGAAAACTAACTGATTTTTAAGGTAAACTGTTAAATATAAAATTAATGTACGAATGACTGGTATGTTGCTTGACGAAAGTATCCGAAAATTAGGAAAAAAAGTGAGGTACAGTTTCTCCGTACTGTACTGTTTTTCGGGGATTTTCATCCTATTGGTTGATTCATCCCATTATTCGTACTCTCCGATTGTTTGCATATTGTTGAGTTTTTAAAGTAGTCTCTTTTCATACAATTGTAGTTGACCTATCTAGATTAGATTTGAAAATGTGATGGAAATTTTTAGTATGATCTACAGCGGTTTTTGAGATAGCTTCAGCCGATGTTCTGAGTTGTGTTTTTCAAACACCGATCGATTAAAGGCTTGTTTAGAATCAAATCTTGACGGCTCCCTTTTCAAATTTCAGATCATTTTGTTTACTCGGAGAGGTCGCTCTAGGATGCTCAAGTTTGTAGAAGAACATTTGATGTAATTAGTTCTATCTAAACTGTAAAATTCAATACATAATTGCTTCAACTTATATGCACATGAATCGGTTGCTCAACAAATTTGGTTTTCTTGAACTACACGTAATTTAACCCCTAATAGGGCCCTATATAATATCACAGAGAACATAATATGACATAAAAACTTCCCACCAAAAATTCCAGGTGGTTTCGGCAAAAAAAAAAACAAGTGCACAAGCAAAAAGTCAGTATTTTTCAGAACACCACTGTAGGTATTACTTTTAATAGAATACGCTACAATTTAGCACTACTTGCATAAATGCAGGCGATTTTCAAATATTATGGCTTAAATTAGGGTTACCATACGTACTCTTTTAAGAGTACATGTACTCTTTTTCGATCGAAAAATGGGCGGACTCTTCTTTTGTGAAATTTTAAAATGTACTCCTTTTTTATTGAAAGACATTTGATCGGAAAACCCACGTATTTCTTCCATTTTGTGAAGTTGTTTTACATCTTATGCAAAAACTACGAAAGGAATACAGCTTACAGCAAATTACTTTAACATTTTGTTCTAAAATCATGCATTTTTAGTCGTTATAAACATTGACCGCAATAAGCGCCTTTGAGTATGTAAGCAGTAATCAATATGCACAAAATTAAAGGATAATACAAGAATGCCCGAGGAAGAATGACCTTAATGGGTTAAGTTCCTATAAAAAAGGAAAAAAAAAGTAGGTACAAGAATATTTTAAAAGAAAATTTATAATTGTCATGTAAGTCACATTACTTCCAAGACATTACCAGTTTTTGATTGAATTGAAATGTCTCGGTGCCTCAGATAGCACGTAATATATACAGTAGAACCCTGCTTATCCGAGCTTCTATTTTCATTCAAAATCCATGTAAAAATGTGTTTTATCATCGCGATAGGTATAATGTTAAAGTATTGAATCTTGAGGAAAAATTTCTTTAATGGGATAAATTCCTAAAAAAACGGTATTCAATTGACATTTTTGGCAAGTTCAAAATCCAGAAACGCCAGGTAAATAGAAAAATAAAAATCCATGCATTTAAGGACCGAGCTATGCGCCTGAATGATATGCAAAACTTTTCTCCTGACTTTTGGATAAATGATCTCAATATATACTCTTTTTGGTGTCGCGGGATATGGTAACCTTAGCTTAAATATCACTTGTTGGTACGTTTATCGCCTTAGTTTATGAAACTGAAGCTTTCATTCGAGCAAATTTTTTTTGGATTTTTTGTAAACCGTTTCGATTGATTGATTGTATGGGTGTTGAGCGTGACACAGAATGTGAAACTCACAAAAAGGCAATAACAATAATTCAGTAAAATGCAACAAAATGCAAATAAAAGAAACAACTTTTTAATATCGTTTCCATTTGCTGAAATATGAATGTTTTGCATCACGCGTTTGTAAACATTGAAATTTCATTATATCAACTTTTATTTTTATGATTTCAGCTTGTAGAATTTTTCGTAGTATTTTTAACCCCTAAATGTATGCAGCATCCTTATTTTCAGAAAAAATGTGAAAAATAGTTTTTACAGACCAAAAATTACTGCAATTGGTGTTTTCATGCCTAACGTTAAAAACCGCGAATGCCTAACGTTAAAAACCGGAATTGCAAATTTATTAAAAACTATAAATTTTCATACGCGTTCATAAGATTTTTCAGTAAAAACAAAGTTTGTTGCAAATTACCCCATTTTTAAAGAAGGGTGAAAATCGCATGTTTTTAGAAAATTATAAATAATTAAAGATTTGAAGTCCCATCATTTTTAAAACTAAGGGGTAGAATTAACTGTGAACATAAGTTTTTTAGAAGTCATTGAAGTTGAAAATTGTTGCATGTTGCTCCAGTTGACGGTATTGAATCAACGTCTATTATGATAACTTAATTTTGCTATACGGGAGAACGAGTTGACTTCATTTTTTCGCTATATCTCGAAACCGGAATGGCTTACAAAAATTAAATGATCTAGAACCAAATGGAGTTAAACAACTTGCGGTTAGCGTAGAAAAAAAAATAACTAAGGTACACCGGGGTAAGTGTGGACGATGGCTTTTAAAACAATACTGTGCATTATTTTTTCAAACTTTTAATGAAGAATGTTCAATTTACTTGTAATCTCTCCAATTACTGTGAAAAAGATACGATTCAAACAATAACGGATGTTTACAGCGACTTTTTGGGAATTTTGTACCCAAGCAACCAAAAGTTCGAATATCACTTAAGGAACGAACTAATAAGTTCATATATAGCTGTACAAAAGTTCTGTGGAACTTTTATGCTGTTCAAAATGCTTTTTCGAGGTCCATGGAACTTCATTCTTTATCAAGTTCAGCCAATACTCAAAAAAAGCTTCAAAGTTCTGTTTTGGTTTCTGTTTCTACTTTTTGGGAACTTTGGAGTTTGTATGAAGAAAAACAATCTACTTGTTACGTACTTCTCATTTTTTTCAAAATCAATTAAGTAGCTCTCAAAGGGTTGCAAGTCTTTTTGTACAGCTCAATAGTTCGTAAAAAATCTCTGTTGTACTATTTTGTAAACTTGAAAGTTTTTAATTAGTTTCAACGGGCGTTCAAATTTTCAACCACGACGTCGAGTTGATGTGTACCTTTTTCAATTGCAAATTTCTCGTAAAAAAGCCGGCTCTCGCGGAAAAAAACTCTAGGAGAGATGAGGGTATAATGGCCACCTTAAGGAAAACGCTATTTAACCATAGAAAATAGATATAATATGGAGGTTACATTACTGTTTCGTGTTCAGACACTTGAAAAGCCTAACGGGCTGAAACGTGAAAAACTAGATGAAAACGTTAAAAAATGCATTTTAAAAATTTTTGCCAAAAGCTGAAAATCAGCCACTGTGGAGGCATAATGAGAACCCCCCCTGAGGCAGTATGAGCACCATTAATCAGGGCAAGATGTGCGTTTTCTGCCGAGGAATCTAGCAGCGAATTCAACTCAATGAAGTCAGGTGAGTCGTAGATTCATCAAACAAAGCAATAACAAAATAATCATTATGTGCTTTGTTTGGAGGATGATGCTACTAGCCGTATAATGTAACAATAAAAAATCGATCATGAATTGTGAATGGAACAAAATCACCTCAAACAGAGATCGAACTCTAGTCTTTTGATAACCTCTCCGATACCTTACCAATAGGCTAAATTGTCGGATGAAAACTAGTCAAGGTGTGGCTCTATAAATAAATTTTAATTCGCTGCTAGATTCTACGGCAGAAAATGCTCATTATGCCTCGATAATATGGTGCTCTATATGCCCCTAGTCAAAAAATTAAGTAAAAACGTGTTTTAAAATTGATAAAAATGAAGAATAAAAAATTTTATGATGTTAAAAATTGAGAAACAATGTTTACATCATGTTGCAATGCGTACATTATAGATCAAGATGATTTTAAGATCATAAGAGCTTATTTCGTGATGCTCAAAAATTATAATATTATTGTTACTTGAGAACATAGCCGTTTTTTTTAATATCTCTGTAAAGATGATAAGGATATTTCTGTTTTTGTGAAAAATTAATGCTATAGGAAGTACGAAACAAATCCTCATGAAAATTTATTTAAGAAAATACGTACTTTCCTAGAAAAGAGTAGTGCTTATTATGCCCTGGGTGCTCGTTATGCCCTCATCTCCCCTACATTGAAACAATCCTTACATTCCAAACAACCAGTTAGGAAAAGAAACGGCGGTTAAAAATGAACAAAAAAGAGTTTATTTACAAAAAACTAAAATTTTGTCTCCAAACCTTACCTGGGGTCAGTGGGGGCGGCTTTATAAAGACATGATGTTAACACATTTTTCCAATTTTCTGTCCTTCATCCAATACGATTTAGCTATATTTAGCATTAGGATCATGAAAAGCTGGGTGAGTTGCAACATAAATCACACACAATAATAATTGAAAGATGCCTTACTAATAGTATCATGAACTTTTTTCAAAATTTTGGACGGTTCGAGCAATAAAGTAACGTATTCAACCAAGAAAATACAAATTTGTTGAAAATTTCCTGAGAAATCAAAGGGAAAATCTACCGTCCACACTTACCCAATAAAGTGGGGTAAGTGCAGACACCAGCAGTTCATAACAATTTACGTGATAACTTTTCTCGCTTTGCTTCTACCAAGCTCATCTATTCAGCGTTTGTAAACAACATATTCTGCATTACATTGAATGTAATTTTATCAAAATTGCTCCACTGCGGATTTTTAATGATTTTTGACGAATACGAAAAACCGTCCACACTTACCCCGGTGTACCTTAATTAATCTTCGTTTGAAAAATTTCACAAAATTTTTTTTCACCACTTTGAAATGTTATTAAAATTAAAATATTAATTCCAATAGGTCAATCGTTAGAGTATATTGAACTCCATATTGCCACATTTTCAAAGCAATGGTATTTGTAGATTCCAGTTAGTAAAAATCCATCATTTAAACATAAAGCGATCTCGAAATCTTTGCATTGTATGTGTGCGGCAGATGACCCAAGTAACAATTTAGGTTTTCTAAGGGACTCCATACCAACTATAAATTAAAGCTATAAAACCGCGTCCGGTTATGTAAGGATCAATAAAACTGCAATACAACGTTTAGCAGCACAAAAAGGCCCTTCTGCAGTAGATCCTGTAGAGCAAATTATAAAACTTTGACATGCCAAATCAAATTTAAAATTCTTTATAAATTCCGCTTATAAAACCTATTAATTATATTATTTTCATCTACAAATAATTCTGCTCTTTAATGAGGATACTGGTGATCAATTTTAAAACAAATTAATCTCGTCTGAAACAAATACAAAAATAAAATGAAACACAAAGCTTATCCTGTTCATCATCATTTTATTCAGTAAATCAATGTTATTTTTTCATCCTGAATTTCGTTGACTGTTGTTGATTCACTTGCGCTTTCAAATTTACCGCAAATATGTATGAGAAAAGTTGAGAAAAATAAGGGGCCAGCTAAAATTCGTACTTCAAATGAATAATAATCCGATAAATAATATTAAACGAATATCGTTTCCAACTTTTGAATCTTTTATGCGGTTGATAAACATTTTTTCTAAATTATATCAGCCATAATGATGTAAAAATGTATTAAAAACAAGCACCAGATAAAGTTTACTTTCTAAAAAAGGAAGACATCGTTTATAGATTCATCATTATTTGTCATAAAAATGGCGCTGATATATAAAATTTATAATAGTCTTTATTCACCACTTAAAAACGATTTTGTTTTCTTAAAATAACTTATCGAACTAATACACTTTTACATAACTTTTATGTTTTAATATTGTAATTTTCTTGAATTACTAGATTCGCCTGCACATTTTTCGATCGGTAAAAAATTTACATAAATTTTTTTCACACCTTGTTCTGTACGTTCTTGAATTATTTGTTTACACATATCAGTAGACAAGTTTGCAATGTGACGATGTTTGCTTAGCGAAATTTCAGTGATCCACGCTAGACTGTCAAATATCCCAAATCTAAAAGTCCGGGCCGTCCGATCCGTACAACTGGTGAAATTGTCAAAAGCCGGACCAAGTTACAAATCAATACAGGACCGTTTCAAGGCCCTGGTTAAACGTCTGAAAGTCATCACAATATATTAATTTTTGGAAACAAACCATGTTCATTTTAAAGCTATTATTTGATCTGTTGCCATAAAGAATCTGTATAGAATTGCTGGATATTTTTCAACATTTTGATATTGAAAATAAATAAAAGGTTATTCTTTCAGTTTAAATTTATTGTAACAATTATCTGCGATAAGATAAGGAATCATTGATATGGTTAAGAAGTGGTTGAGATTGGGGTCGAGCCTAGTGAACCTGTATATAAGAGAAGTGACATCTGAATCACGAAATTCCAATCGAGCAAAAGAACTGTCAAAATCGATTCCAATCGATCCGAGCATTTTGTCGCAGAGCTTTTACCTTTCTTATTGAAAACTCAACCAAGGAAGGTATTATGATTGTTGTTATAGTTCAAACAGATAATTTTTCAGCTGGTCATATCAATTTATGATTAGGTGCTATTTTTTTCAACGCTTTGGTGAATCGTGTTTCTAGTTAGAAAACTAACTGATTATTAACGAAATTCAAGTCATTCATACCGTTAATCGCGATTTTTCGGGCATCGAGTTCAATGTTGTTTTGTTGGATTGAAGGAGCGTTCACTTTAGAGCTTGAACAGAAAACAGTGCTGGGGATTTTTTTGTCCAAGATTTCGGCGATGTTGCCACATATTTTATTTTAAGAGGGATCAGATGTCGCTTCTCTTATATGAAGGTTCACTAGTCGAGCCTGTTGTTCTGCCGCATGACTTCAACACGTCCCTCAGGCTCTCTACTTTGACTTCGAACCTAGCATTATCCTTGTTTCCCTAGCTTTGGTTTAATCCAGAACACTCCCGAGATACATACTTCGCTGTCCACTAGGTACGGTTTCAGAAAACAGCTCACATAATATTTAATACTGGAAAAAGTTCAATTGAAAAAAGCCCAACTAAATTTAAACTTATGAATTTTGACAATGGATATTAATTGTGGACCCATCTTTGCTAACCTTCCCTCGTTGCAAATGGGAACCTTTCGTTTGATCTAGAAATAATATTATGTATTATTAAAGCAAAGTTTCACAATTAAATATTTTAAAAATATACCTTGAAATTCCGGAGAAATTCCATGATTTTTTCAAATGATTTGTTTTAAATATGGAATGTCATGACTGCTGTGATTAGTTGGTTCTCATATTCAAGAGGCATACACATTTGACGGTGAGAGAAAACAGCGAAATCGTAGAGCGAAATTGAGGATTGACGGAATTTTTGTGTGCAAACTCTAGTGCAAGAAAAAAATTACAATAAAGTGCATAAAATTCGAAAAAGAGGCTTGGATGCCGATTCTATAAATCGGAAAAGTTATATAGCATTCTGTGAGGCTTCCCTACCAAACTTCTTTAGCCTTGATGCGTTTTTTTTGAGGCATTTTGATAAGTCTAATAAACACAAAAAGTGTCGAGGCCTTCTAGAAAAATTCTTGAAAGACCATTACATGTGTCTTATAAAACCTTTCCGATAAATATAATTTTGGCGGTAAAGTAATGGATAATCAAATAAAAAAATTTAGAGCATTTGTTCAAAACTTTTATTGAATATAAAATTATCACATATCATTTTCTGGTTAATATCTTTAAAAAATATGAATTTTTTTAGGCTCGTAGCAAACAAAATAATTGCACCTGAGATGCCACAACAACACTACGCTCTCTCAGCTGAAATCAAATATGCAGCATGCCATAAAAATAATTGACACAACTTTCCAAATTATTCCATAACTTTATTCACTTAGAAAAACACAATGCTCTGATGCTCTTGAGAGACAACTTTGTTCATCGATTATTTTCACGGAAACTTCAATTATCGCGGAACAAGACCAATTCCGGTAAGCTGTGCACTTCCAGCGGATAATTAATCCTGAGCAGCATTCCTTTCCATTTTTCTGACGAGCGACGAGGTCAATTTCATCCATTGTTGTTCCTGACAAACGCGAAAACAATTATTTCTCCTTTTGCTGTTGAAAAACATCTTATTGTTTACATTTTGATCAATAACTGCATAACTTTCTTTTATAAACCCTTTATATGGCGAAATACCCCTTACAAGCTTATTTTGGCCTATAGAGGGATTTTTTTCATATAAACGGTTTAAAGAGGCCAGAATCAGTCATTAATAGGAACATTTATAAAACCGAAGCTTCTTGTAAAGATCATATAAGAACACGAGTGCTACAAAATAATTTAAAAAGGCTTTTATAGATCAAAATAGGTCTGTATGCAGGTGTTTTATGACTTTTTCAAATGTTTTTTGTTTTAAGGTATAAAAATGTTTTATAGCTTGCACAAAGAGTCAAATAAAAAAAGCAATCAGATAAATTTATTGCTGTTTCATAGATTGACTTTATAAGACGCTTGTAGCTATCTTGGTGATATGTTGTGAATAGGTTTTCAATGAAAACATTTTAAAATAGTAAACGGTATAATATATCACTTATAAAACTCCTTGCAAAAAATATAAAACCTATTCTACTTTTGTGTGTTACTTGGGGATGCAGCTACCAACTAGGTGAAAATCGGATTTCGTTGGATAGAAGATTCGTATCAGTGAAATCTCGAAAATTTTTACATCCCTTCCACATCGCCAAATTGTAGAGTCCAGTTAAAACGTTTCCCGATTCGAAAACGAATATATTCCAAGCAACCAAAAGTCTCATATCTACTTAAATGCGTGCCTCCAAAGTTCGAATTTCACTGAACAAAGGTTCCAAAGGGAATTGGTTTCGAATTTTATCGAATGCGAACATGATAGTTACAAAAAGTTCCTCAAATAGCCTTCCATGGACTTGAAGTTCAAAGAAATTCCTCAAATAGCCTTTTTTGTGACATGTCAATCGCATCCATTCAGCATAAAAGTTACAAATTGGGTCTCAAATAGACTTCCATGGACTTGAAGTTCCAAGAAGTTCCTCAAATAGCCTTTTTTGGGACATGTCCGCTATTTCATGAATATGAAATGTGAACAAACATCACATTTTAGCTGTCGGTTAGCCAACACCTAGGCGTGGCGTCATGGTAGTGTGTTTGGCTATCATCTCGAAGGCTCGCGGTTCATATCTGGTATCGGAACTAAGTTTTTTCATGAGGTTGTTTGATTGCTTGAGTAAGCAAATAAAACAAATGTGTAGCAGAACTGGCGTGCCTGTCGTCATGTATCGAACAAAGTCAAAAACAAAGCAATTAAGTCAGATGAATTGTGGTAATGGGGAGGAATGAAGTTGGATGCCGAGAAACCGGCAGCACCACATGGGCTGGTGGTGGCCGAAGTGAGGGAGGAGAGGAGCGATTTTTTATTGTTTTTGCTGATTAACCGATTAATAAATAATTGTACAAATTTTGTGAGCTGAACAGAAGGTCGTTCAAATCTGTAAGGGAACTTCAAAGTTTCAAAAACAACTTAAATTTTGGGCTGATTATGCTGATTAAGCTGTGTTTGATCTTTTTAACGAGACTTTTTTTTGCTTGGGATTCTTTTAACAAATTACCTACTCAGCTTCTATTTTTCCACGTTTTCACTCCTCAACTGTCAAATCAACTTCTCCTTTTTCCAATGCCGTCTTTGATTTTACATAAACTCATATTTTCGTTTTTGATGTAGACAATCACAACACTTATCATCGAGTCGACCGTACAGTATTCTCTAAACTTCTTGAACAAAAAATTTTCTGTGTACTAGAAAAACAGAGTTGAGAAAAACGCGGATTTCTTCTGACGGAATAAATAAGAGTAAAGTTTATCAAAATCCAATAGTTTTTTATATTTCTTATCCGATAATTCGGAACGTTACAGGTTCTATAGATCCCTGAAATTTGAAAAGATATTGGTATTTTTCTTCTCAATAGATCGTGATCATTGTAAAGCATTAGATTACTTATTTTTATCCAACAAATTATGAAAATCCGCTAGTTGCCTGGTAAAAAAGACTCAAAAATTGATTTCGTCAAAATGATAAAATAGCGCCTTTAAGTATGCAATGGTTAAGGGGTTTTCTGACATTTATAAACTGTGAAATGAATATCACTGCCGACATTGCATGTTGACCAGACCTCTATCAAACATCTTCCACGTGTCGGAAATCTGAAATCTTGATGCACTGTATATTATACCACAGCGCTCCTAGTGGTCGGATCTGAAATGTTTTGACTGTACTTTGTTTTGGAATTTTTCCTCACGATTCGTTATGTTTCGAAAAAGTTACCCGTGATGGAAGCCGCGAGACGAAAATTAATTTTGGACACCCACGTCAACCGGACAGAATGTAGCAGTCAAGGGACGTGCCCGGAAGTTATACCACAAGGTTCTAATGAAGTACGACGGATGCATCCTCATGGATGACGAAACGTACGTGAAAATGACCAAATATAACAAATTAAAAGCGTGTTTTCTCAAAATTAGCTTTTATGCACTTATACTTAGGTTGCCAAGATTTTCCCAGCACGTACCCGAGCCGGACAAATAAGGGATATTTTTTCTAAAAATCTGGCAAAATCCAGGCATTTGATTTCAAAATTGTCGACCAATAACCCGGATAATATCCAGGCAAATTTTTTCAAAACCCAGGAATTTCTTAACAAAAAAGACATGAAAAAAACTTGAAAAACCAAATTTTCGTCATAATTTCCGAGTCATGAAAAAAACTTGAAAAAACAAATTTTCGTCATAATTTCCGAGGAGTTTTTAATCGCACTCAAAAAACTTTTCATGGTTATTTCCATAAAATTTTCTCAAAAAATAAATAAAAATTTCGAAAACACCATTTCTGTACCAACACATGAAAAGGATGTATCTCCATATATAGCGAATCGAGAAAAACGCGTTTGAAAAAAATACAACCTATTCTAAATCGCTAATTAAAAATCACTTGAAATTTTTACATTTATGAAAGACAAACGAAAGACGAGAAGCATACCCTACATGTTAGAATAGAGGAATATCAATTTTCATGAAAAAACAACGCGCTACCGTAGATAGAACGTAGCTCACTTAATATTTGGTCTCCCTTGTTTATACACCCTTTGCTATTTTCTCATTTCTAGCCTGAGTTTTAAGCTCGCGTTCATTTGCAACTATGTTTTTATGTTGATTAAAGTGTCAAATCTTTACCAAAACATAAGAAGCATGTACATATCTCCATAAATGGCGTATCGAGAAAAACGCGTTTGAAAAAATACAATATATTTTAAATCCTTAATTAAAAATCACTTAAAATTTTTGCATTTTATGAAAGACAAGCGATTTTTAGAGGCATTCTCTATGTGTTAGAATAGAGGAACATCAATTTACATGAAAAAACAACGCGCTATCGTAGATAGAACCTTGCTCACTTAATATTTTGTCTAACCTGTTTATACACCCTTTGCTATTTTCTTATCTTTAGCTTTAGTTATAAGCTGGCGTTCATTTGCAACAATGTTTTTATGTTGAATAAAGAGTCAAATTGATTATTTAGAGTTTGTTTGCGGAGTAATAGCGAAAAATTGTTCTGGAGTAAAGGGTGTATATCAATGTGATGGCGGTTCTGGTTTTAGAATGTTTATAGATCCTTTACTCAAATTGAGTTTTTAATGTAACGGATTAATATTTTCTCAAAATGGATTTACCGTTAAGTAGTGCAAATGTTGGCCTATCATGAGGTACTGAAAGTACGCAGTAGATTGCAACAAAATTTAAATTCCTTTTTAAATTACTTGAAAACGTGGAAAATTTCTCCTAACGCTTCCAAAACTCAACTTATTTTATTTCGCCATAAGCCAAGAGCAAATTTTTTAAAACCTAATGAAAATCATTCCATAACTTTTAATGGGGTTTCTTTAGAATGGTCTGATCACGTGAAGTACTTGGGACTCACACTTGATCGGAATCTTACTTTTAAAAATCACATTGAAGATATTCAATCTAAATGTAATAAATACACTAAATCTCTTTATTCTCTCATCAACAGGAAATCCAGGTTGTGTCTGCGAAATAAGATGTTAATCTACAAACAGGTCTTTCGACCAGCGATAATGTATGCAGTTCCGATTTGGTCTAGCTGCTGCGCGACGAGGAAAAAAGCCATCCAGAGGATTCAGAACAAGGTTCTGAAAATGATTTTGCGGCTTCCACCTTGGCACAGCACCGAAGATCTTCATCGGATTGCAGGCATTGAATCGATCGAAGAGATGGCCAACAACATCATCTCCAACTTCAGAGGCAAATCGATGCATTCTTCCATCGCAGAGATTCGTTCTCTTTACAATTAAGTTAGTTTTTAGGATTTAGGATTAAGTTTATGCATTTTTTTTTGCTCAACAGGATATTCTCCTATAAATCAAATTATTTATTGCTTAAGCAAATTTAAATCAAATAAACAATGTTTAAAATTAACTGTATCAAAGAGTTGAACTGATCATAATTGATCTGAACACTTTAATTTAACTTTAATAATGTAACTTAAATGTAATGATTAAAAGACTAATAAAGACATATTTAAAAAAAAAAAAAAGAGGTACTGAAAGTGGTTTTTGTTTACTTTTGAAGATAGATCCTTTTCACGTGTTGGTACAGATTTGTTTTAACTTGGTTTGTTTTGGCAAATGAAGTGAATAATTCTGGGCAAAATCTGGGCTTTTTCAATGAAATCCGGGCAACCGGACCTGGGACCAGGGTTTTGTCGAATTTTGCATTAAATATCCGGGCAAATCTGAATAAAACTGGGCAATGTGGCAACCTTTACTTACACCCTTTTGGCTCCAAGGGTCTCATATGGCTACAAACCTCCAGTAAACACTTAATTTTGTGTAAAGTTTCCTTGACTCTTACTTAAACTAATGAACTAATTTGATATTAAATCATACACACACTAAACCAAATCAGGCAATAAAATTTAAAGGGTCCATCCAATGAATTTTATTACTCAGTAACTGATAGAGGCTAAAGATAATTCCAGTATAAATTATAGGAAAATCCAATGAATTCCAAAAATTTGCTATACCAAGTAAAACATACAAAAAATTCCTTTAAATTCCATCAGTTTGATAAAAATCATATTTGGCGGCATAGTTCATCCATTCAGAGTTCTTGAGTTCCGTTTTAAAGGTTGTTGGTTGTTCGATTGTTAAGGAATTTGTTTTCTAACTGATTGGCAAAATTTAAATTGGTCAATTTCAAAATGCGTCGACTCGTAATCAATGATAATGTGTATCCTTCTTTAGATAAATCTTTATGGGCCTGATGGGAATTTTGTTTTACGGCACAGCAGGTAATCCATGTTTCTAAGAATATTTTTTTTCGAAATTAAAAAGCGGTTTGTTTTTCAGATTACACCAACTTGTCGAAACAACAGCTACTAGACGGAGTCATCAAAATAATATTATGCTACAGGAATGCGAATATTGTCAGCGGCTAACACCTCAACCAAACTGGATTCAAATGCTAAAGTTGAACCACCAGATGAATTGTCGGTATACATATGTCGGTCCTCCAGCAAGCAGTGTTAAAATTTTCATTACAATGTTTCTTTTGCTATGTTTTTGTTTTTAGATAGTTACGATAGAATAAATGTATTAAACATCAACATGAACTTGAAATAATTATTCAACATGAAAAATAAAAGCAAAAGTATTTGAATAAAACTAGCATATTTAATCACGCTGATAAAATAGTTCATTTCAAATATACAATATATTTCATCAATTTCGCTAGCTTTAAAATTTATTGGAATTCCTATCAATTCAATCATTCGTCTGTTGATAAAAAGTATTGGATTTTCTAGTAGTGCAAAAATACTAGAATTCCCAATAAAGCTTATAGCCCGATTTTGTTCAGTGCAGTAAACGAAAATTACCGAGTTCGGTAATTTTTTCGGTAAAAAATAAACGAACATAGGTAAATCGATTCTTTATTTACCGATGTTCGTTTATTTTTTACCGAAATAATTGCCGAACAGTTTAACGATTTACACATGATAGGATTTCGGTAAAAAAAAATTACCGAACTCGGTAATTTTCGTTTACTGTGTATGTATATCTTAAATTTTGGTAAAAAAAAAATTTTATGGGCGATGGGCGCGCTCGCAATCCCGGTATACGATTTCTCATGTGTTAAACAGAGAAAGCAATAGCCTTCACTCTAATTTCACTCCGATTAGCTGTCATTCTTATGGAAATTTGTGTAAGAGTAAACAGCAAGCTTTATTCTTTTTAGCAGGCCCAAGCCCAATTCACCATTAATTTGCATCAGTGTTGAACACTAAATTGCATTATTGGATACAACCCAGACAACCATTTGGTGGGTATTTCGAATTTGCAACGCAAATATACGTGCAAATATACGTGCAAATATACGGGTAAACATATCGTATATAATGCAGCAAAATCAGTATATATGTACGTATCTTTTTGGAGGCCATATAGGTACATTAGCACACATATTCTTGATTTGGATTGTATTGAATTACTACTACCCTGATTATTTTTGGAATATACTATGACAATTTACATCATCATATAGATGATTGAGGTTGTAATCTTGCAGGTCTTCGCTCAATATGCGATTGGGAATATCTTTATGAACGACAATTTTCGTAACAATATGGAAAGTTTGACGACTTATTTGGTCGTCTTTTGCGACTTGAGTGCAGGGCTCCCATTTTCCGTCAGTTGAATAAAAATAAGATTATTTCAATAAGATATTAATAAGATTATTTAAGATTTTAAACCAATTGGTTTATTCATCCCCAAAAATAATAAAAATAAGATTATTTAAAAAAAACCGTTTTGACTGTCAAATTCAAGTTTATATCGTACAAATTTACTATTTGCCTGATTGTTGATTTTTTTCAACGTTCATGAAGTTATTGTTAGTACCTGGACTTAATCCCCTGACGATACGGTCTGCAGCTCATGATGGTTCCTCGACGCTATCTAGAATACATATATGAATTCAAGGGGATTTGCTACAAAGGTATTAAACCAAAAGCAAATTGTATATTTCTATAACTAAAATCTTTTAAATCGCAGAACACATCATCGATGTTCTAAAAGTAGATTAACATTTGGAAGCCTCCTTAAATACGATTCTAATCATCGATGTCTTATTATCATAAACGATTTTATTGAACTTATACGATTGCATGCAAGGAATATTTAAAGAAGGTAGTGCCAAGGCAGCCCTGCTCTAGTATTGGTACAGGCTGATACGTCACAATCACGCAAAATCTGTTAATTTACTAGAAAATTTATCTTTTTGGTTGATAATTCGAAGAATCTGCTGGAAATTCTTCACTTTGAAAACATGTTATTGTAGAAGGATTCTCACTCTTCAAGATCGGTACAAAAAAAGTTGCATTTTAAAATAATTTTTCTATAAAATAGACAATCGAAGTTAGAAAAAAATGTGGATTTTCTCCACTGAAATTAGCAAAACTTTAAAATTATTTCAAAATCGTCCATGGAAATGTTCAAGTCAGTGCAGTTTAAGCTCCTCATTACAATATAGTGCTCAAAACACCAATTTTTATACAAAACAACAATTTTTTTATTGGCATTTTAGTTAACTGATTTAACAATCATTAACTGATGTTAATTGTTCTACATAAGAATTGTATATTGTAAACCGATTGAATTAAAATCATGACAATCAGTTGAACACTCAATATCTACCAGCTAGACGTTTAAAAGCTGATTTTTTCTTCATTTTGGCACGTTTTAGCTTCAAGGTGACATTGCATTCATTAATAAAATAAGAAAAAAAAACATTATGCAATCTTTAAAGGATCAAAAAACTTCATAACATAGTGAAATAGAGGCCTTACTACATAATCGAAATGAAATTAGAATTAATTTTTGTTCTAAAACTCGCTATTCTTTGAAATTCCTTCCATTCTCATATAAATTTTCGATACAATCGTTTTTGTGACGTCACAAAAAAAAATCCAATATGGCTCTCGGCACTACCTTATTTAAATATTCCTTGGATTGCATGCACATTATTACGAATCAATGCAGTTATAAACGATTTTATAGCATATATCTCCAAGTGGCAAGCAAAGTTGCGAGCTTATTTTTTTTCTGCTAATATCTAACACCTGGTTGTTATGATAAAATAAATTATATATTCATGTTAAAAAAAATCTTAATTTCGAATAATTTTATCCATAGCACGACAAAATCTGTCACTCATGGCTGATCATCGTCCCAGACAACCATTTGGTGGGTATTTCGAATATGCAACACAAATATACGTGCAAATATACGTGTAAACATATCGTATATAATGCAGCAAAACCAGTATAGGGTAAATGTACCCGAACTTGGCCCCTAAGGCATGGTTGACTATATTTTCCATGATTGTAGTCTCCCTGTAATATGTACCTTCAAAAGTCCTTCGACAAATATGATTGCTTACTAGCCTGAAATGTAGTAAAAATATGTCCTTGCTTTAAAGCGGTGGATAACTTGATATAAATCTGATCAAAATATTGATTGAAATGCTCCTTATTGTGGCCCCCGTTCCGAATTTTGGCCCTTTATGAGTTCCTTAAATTGGCCGCCTCTAGAAGAAATTTGCCTCACTAATACAACAACAGCCCCCACGAATTCGTTGATAATATCCTGGAAGGAAGCACAACAATGATCTGTGTTGTTTTCAAAAAGTCGAAAGTACAAAATGTCAACCAATTTTTAGAATCGATATTTGCGTGAAAAATTATAATCTTACGTAAAAAAGTTTCATTTGTTTGTTTCAGTTTTTGTTGTGTTTAAAATTTCTATTATCAGAATGACAATCTAGAACAAATAGGTTCGAAAAAATGGCATTGGTTAACATAAATATGTTTATTAACCGAGCAAACAAATCGTTTGTTCAATTTTTTAAAATAAAATCATGATAGATCTGTTTCCATTGAAGTTAACATACGATAGTGAATGTTCATTTTTTTTTATTCCACTCCCATAAAAGGAGGAGAGACATTTTAAAAACCATTATGACCGAGGCAAGAAGCAAGCTAAAGCTAAAACTCAAGTAAGCGAACGATTCTTTGAATCATACCTACATATTTAAAATGTCGCCCTTAGGAATTTTCTAGCAATCGTTTGCGTACACCCGGATAGCAAAACAAGACAAACTATCGCTCACTCCAGCCAGCCTGGTAGAAATAGATTGCATCTCACTCGTTCGTTTGGGGACTATAGCCAATGGAAGCGAACAACAAATTTACAAGCTGGGTGAAATTCAAGCTGCATCCCACTCGCACTCATGCAAAATCATCATCCAAACTCGGCAGCGCTTCCTTCGCATATTCCTTTCCTACGGAAAACAAACGTCGTCACCTCTGCTGATGCACAGTGATCCATAATATAAGACAAACTTGGTCAAAATATTATTTTTGATTGCACATGAAATTGAAAACAATAAAATTTAGCTCTTAATAACATAATTTTTCAACATTGTAATGCAACTACTTTTTTTTTTAATAAACATAAGATTTAGAATGTCATAATTTTAACTTTGTAACCATTCCTTTCAAAGCGACACATAAACCGCAAATGTTCATCTCCAGCACAAATAAAATGAAATCAAAATACATTGAACTTTATTTCCATTTGTAGATTTTTTTTCTGGGTATGGATAAAGTTACTTCAACGTTGTGATCCAAGATATTGATTCGGATCCGAGTCCTGTTGATTTCGTGCTCAGAAGTTAAGAGGAAAAGTTCTAGAAATTTACCAAAAAAAAGGCAGCTAAACTTTTAGTATTATAATTCCAACTAAGATGCCAAATACGCTTGAGAGATAAATAAATTGGTTATAGTCCAAAATACATTTATGGTATTTTCAAGTTATTTTGATTCAATCATTCTTTTTACTTTCGAACGGTTTCAAATTTCCAGACCACTGTGCACTAACGGTCGACGATTCGGCTGCCGGCTGCCGGCTACCGTATGCCTGCTAATTTCGTTCTCACACATACATACAAACCTCAATTAGTGGAATTGCATGCCAAGATTAGGCGAAAAAAATGTTTATATTTTCTTCAATTTTAGATCAAATATGTACGTTGTTTGGAGTAGGTTATAATTTTATATTTTTTGCCACGTTTTGCTGTAACCCACTTTATTTTTTAGTGAATTTTTCATAGGGAAGTGTGTTTTTTAAAACGATCCGAAGGTGGCAGATGCACTAGCAAGGTAGGTTCATTTCAGATTTTTTCCGAAAATCGTAATTTTACTTCCAGTTCGTCATGTGAAAAAAAATTATTACGCAGTTATTTGGATTCAATTGCGAACAAATGCTATGCAGAATGTAGACAAATGCGATTTTCTTTTATGTTTGATTTATTTTATATTTTTAGGCATATGTTTGACATACAAATTACCAAAATGCATTTTGGCATGCCAAGATTTGGAGCATGCCAAGTTAAGGCTCACTCACCCTATACGTATTATTTTGGAGCCCATTAGCTCACATATTTTTGATTGTATTGTCGTAATAAAATCATGCAATGTATTCAAATACGATAAAGAATATGCATGGGCCGCACATTGTAGGTGCAGATATACGAAACTGAGTTACGATATAATCTGTAAAATAAAATACGACTTCTGCACTGAACCCAAATTCACTCTTAAAGTACACATGATTTTTCACTAAAAAACAAGGATCCAGTGATTTTCTCCCATTCAAGTGCGACATTTACATTTCACTTGGCAGTCACTTAAATTTCAAGTGAATTCATCCACATTCACTTCAGTCGTCAGTTGAATTTGAAGTGAGAAAAAATATTCACTTCCTCATCACTTGAATTTCAAGTGAATGTCAGGTTGTAATTGTGTTTATTTTCAGAGTTCAAAATGGCAAATTCTAAAGAGCAGCGTTTAAAGCTTATGCTGGATTTGGATTTTCCCAATTCTTTAATAGGCGATTTTGGCGGTGGTTTGTGTTAGACGTGATGTAAGAAAAAGTTATTCAAAGGCGTTATCATGTTTCAGCTTGTGGGTTGAACGGGACAGATTTTCTGGTTTGCAGCAGGGAAGATTTAGAAGTCGCACTATCCGCAGTAACCGATCTGCCTTGGGATTACGATGGAATTTTCCTTTCGCCATAAATTTATGGCAAAAGCGTAATGTAAGTATTTGAAATCGTAGTGCTGTTCTATAAAGATTAAAATTTTATTCATGGCAAATCGCACAATTGATTTTTTGAATCGATTGAAATAAAGATGAACAAATAATAACTTAAAATAAAAATTCTCTAATCTAAAATAATTCTTACATATTTTCTTTCAAAAAAAATCTATCACTAAATCACAGATGACGCCTTTTTTTACAGACATCTTCACGCAGAAAAAGAATGGGGGTTGGTTTCAACAAAACGTTTTGTTATTTTATTTTGTATTTCAAAAGCAGATTATTGAATGGCTTCCACAATAATTTTGATTATAGATAAACGAAAAATTTTGTTATTTTTGCACGCTTATTTTTTATTGTATGCAATTAAAATTTGGTTTATTTTGAGACAAATATTGCGTTTATTCGATAACCGTGTAATTGAAAAACGATAAGTAAAAAAAGAAAAAAAAAGTGATAAAAATTTCCAGCATCCGAACTCCGAACAACCTAGGTGAGCTCACGGAATGTGTCAATTCAGTGCTAAAAGAGGTCTTGCAATCAGAATAGGTGGAATCGATAAGCATGGACGTGGTACAGGTGCCACCCATCCGAAGGAGGCCAGGAACCCAAGAAAATGGACCAATAAAACATCATTCCGGCAAAGACGAAGCTTGCCACGTTTATGGAAGAATTGACGGAAGGAAGTCGCTTGAAAGAGCTTTTACAGGCGCGAACCGGTGTTAGTTGATGCACCGATGTGTCACAGGTAATAATATTTTAAAAAAAAGGAATACCTACATGATTTCAAAATAATTTTCTAAATTCACAGGAAATAAGAAGCCAGCTTATAACCTCTTACACGGATGGTTTATGGTCGCCGATGAATCGATGCTTGACAAAATCGTCGAACTGGGAACTGGACATCACCGAGGAGCTGGATGTGTTGACGAACAATCGAGCCCTTGGGCCACCGAAACATGATCGGCGAGTGTTAGTCTTGTTCGAGGAAATTTGGCCTCTGAAAGTGGACTGCCTTGGGGGACAATTATGAAGAAAACTCCCCACCGGTTTCCACATCTTGCAACAAGTCAACACCAAATCCGACTTCCTTAGGCTGCTACTGCACATCATCGACGGAGACGAAAAATATCGAGAAGACCTATGCGCTACAGATCCTGTACCGGGCTCTCAAAACACAGGATGGCGAATTTCTGATGTTCGAAGCAGCCGAAAACTGACACGTAGCAGCCGGAGATGGTGGTTTGCTGCAGTATCTGGAAGCTGACGGTGATTTAGGAAGCATTCAGGGAACAACCCAGACTCCCGTCCCCAATGCCAGCCAGAATAGCAAAGGATTTAATTTAATTGCCATTGGGGTTGTTATAGTTTTGTGATAAAATAAAATAATTAAAAATAGTTCCCTTGAAAATTAATAAATCCGAAAAATTTCAAACCTACCTGTATCTTTAAATGTAAAATCAAAAAATTTATTTCAGCATTAAGTTTTGGTATTCTAAACCCCTTAATGATTTATTTTTCCAACCAAAAAAAATTTTGTAATCCTCAACCAAATTTAGTTTTATTATTTTGACAGAAATTACGATTCATTTTTAAAAAAGGTGTATTTTTATTTCCATCAAACGATAAGTTTAAATCGAATTGATGTTTTTTGTCAGTGTTACCAAAAATATATTTGTGCTTTTTCCCAACCAAAATTTTTATTATTTTTGGCCGAAATCTTATTATTTTCACAATATATTTTTCTGCGTGTTGAAGGTATTTTCTGTTTAGCGGATTTTTTGAGACTATACCTACATTAAAAAGAAAATCAAGCATTGCCATCTAAAATTATTCTTGTTTATAAATAATCTTACCAAACAAGATCAACATGTTGAGCGACAATTTAGAAAAAAATCTTTTAGTTCCTACATTTACATCTAAAAACAATCATAGAGATACTGGAATCAAAATTTGCTTGCATAGATGTTTTAATGTTCAGCCTGATGTACAGTTTTGTAGCGTAATTTTATTTTTTGCATCGAACTTTCTCGTTGATATTACAAATCTACGAAGTTTCGTGATTTCCGAAAATGTTAATTACGACCCCACCGCCCCCTGAGCCTTTCCAACGCCCCCCAAATTTCAACATTCAGCTCACCGCCCCCCTGGAAGCTTTGAAAACCACTGTTCTAGACCGTTGTAGGGTTTTACAATTGTCACAACTTTTTCATACAAAGTGGGTCTCGAAACTCGCTCTAAAATAGTTTAAAAAATTGCTTTATTAGGTTAGTTTTTGAAAAAATTGCTTTAAACCTTTGCCTGCTACAAAGTTCATTTAAACTTTAAAAACTGAAGCATTTTAAAACGTATAATTAAACTATTTTGACTTTTAAGCCTTCAAAAAGCCCATGAACACGTTCTTCAGGTTTAAAACCACTGTAGTTGACTGTGGAGTGGGGTGAAAACGTGAAAAGGTACAGTGGGACCCTTTTATTCGGATAAATTTAATTGATGCTGCCTACAGCCAGGGGCATAAATTATCAAAGAAGTTTAAGAATTATTTTTTCCAGATTACCAGCTTAAGATAAAAGCCAGAATCTTTCGGAATCAACTGCAAATTAAAACATCTTCAAATTAAAATTACCTATTCTACGATCACATGAGATTATAGATACTGTTAAGTGGGTTTTTCCGATTAACCCCACGATTAAAAAGTGTGCCAAATAATGTTTTGGCACACTTTTTGTGTCACCATTAGGAGCAGTTTGAATCAATTGTTTTTTCTTTTTTTCCTAGCATAAATCATGTTAAAAGGATACACTACTCTTCACCGTATATGAAATGGCACATCACTGTTTGTAGTGTTTCTAAACAACAATTGTCATAGTGTCAAAAAAGGTAAATTTCCTTAGCCTTTTATAAATATTATGTTTTTTTTCGAGCATAAGTGTTTTTTGAGTGTCGCTAAGGACTCTATTGAAGAAAAACGATCAGGAAATTTTGGGATAGAGGTGTTAAAAGTTGAATGAGAAATATGTCATCATGTTTTATGTTAAAGTTCTTTTCGTATCTATTCGAAAGGTATGAAAAATTCTTTAAAAAACAACAATGGTGCATCATATTTTATCCATGTCTGAAGAGTTTAGGAAAAAAATGAACCTTTCAAAACTATATTTTAAACACATATTAAAAAAAATTATCAAAGTTCTTCTCACGGAAGTTTTTGAAACTGCACTCAAGAGAAAAGGCCATGATGGAACTTTGAAGGCATATTGATACAAACTATAAAGGGACATGTGATATGAATAAATCGTACTTCCTTCAGGTCAAATATTTATTACAACTACTATGTTGAAATTATTTACATCTTTGGTATTACAATAATTTAGGACGTTCATTTATCGTCCCTACTCAATTCAATGTAAACTTTTATTATCCAATTTCTTTTTGTCAAAGTTCTCCTTCCTACACCTAGGCTTCAATTGAGCCGGCTGCGGCAACACTATCAAATAACTGTGCATTTTGCACACGTGGACTTATACAAATGGAATTGTTATTTAATCGGTTTATTAGTGGCTTCTTCAATATATGGCAGTATTTTTTGTTCTAAATTTTTGTTCCTCCAAAATTTGGTACAAATTTAAATTTTTTTCATCGTTTTCTCAAATGTTTAGTTCGATTTTGAATCGAACATTCAAACTAATTTTTGTTTTCGTTTTGAAATTTTGTTTTTCCAAAAAAGAAGGAAATGACTAAATTTTTTTTGATATATCACAACAAATTGACGTTTCGGCTTTCGTTTGAAAGTCTGCACTGCATTTCCAATGTTTTATTGTGCTTCCGGTACAATATTTTTTTGCGTTGGCTGCTTTTTACAAATCCGGTCCGGAATCACTCTCTTCGCCGTAGTCACCGTACAGCAGCGGAGGAATGGCCGGATTTTGTACCGGTGAATCCATCAGCAGGAAATCGGCACACTCGGGATGACCTGATTTGGGGTTGAATAGATTAAAACATTAATTAAAGATATTTTATTTTTTGCTTTTTATGTTTGTTTTTGTTGAACTAAAACATTGTTACGGGGTTAGTTTTCACACCTTTGGGAGAGGATTAAGGAATTAGTTAATAACGGACAGCACTTAACAACTTTTGTTAATGGAGTTAATGACACTTTACATTCCAGGTTAATCGACAGTTTCAGTTTGTGTTTGGTTTTTAAGGGTTTTCATCGAGCGCAAGCGGTTTTTGCTAAGTTAAAACTTATTTCTGTAAAATTTTGCGTGTAAATAACTTCTTTCAACAGTTTTCTTATAGAAAAACTTTCTTATTTGAGTTCTTGTATTGTTTGATTCATTTTCAATTAGTTTATAACTGATGCTTTTCATTCTTCGTTTAATCGGATAAATATGTTGTAATAGTGAAATCTTACATTAGTGGTTTAATTTCATTCAGTTTTATCTTATCTGTTTCATTCCTCATACACAACTTTTATTTTTGTAACTTTATGAACCTTAATTACTAATGGTGGAAGATTTCGTTCAACTGCTTTTGCTGAAAAATTTGAACTTTTCGAACCGAATCCAATCAATTACACGTCTTAAGTCGTTTGCCCGTCTGAGTCACGTGAAGATCTAAAACGAGAATGGATAACATAGAGTTCGATTTAGTAGAAATATTGTAAGCGATTCGATTTGAAATTGGTAAGTTTGGCAAAGAAAACCAAAGAAAAAGTGTAAAGCGCAAGTCAATCAAAACATATTTTTATAGCTTAACACGCTCATAAGAAAATCATAAGTTGCTAGTATAAATTTCTTAATTTTAGAAAGGGTTAGAGAGCAAGTTTTGCAGAGTCCACAAATTTGGCGTTAATTTATCTTGAATACTCGATATTCAATCTGAATTAAGTTCGAAGACTTGAAACAGGCGTTTAAATTCAATTGCTCTCTTTGCAACGATATAGTTTAAATAATGGTGTTTTCTTTTTTGAAAGAACTGCAGGAAAGTTGAAAAAATTAGTTCTGAATCTGGATTCCGAATCTGAATTCTGAATCTGAATTCTGAATCTGAGTTCTGAATTTGAATTCTGAATTTGAATTCTGAATCTGAATTCTGAATCCGAATTCTGAATCAGAAGTCTGAATTTGAATTCTGAATCTGAATCTGAATTCTGAATCTGAGTTCTGAATCTGAGTTCTGAATCTGAATTCTGAATCTGAATTCTGAATCTGAATTCTGAATCTGAATTCTGAATCTGAATTCTGAATCTGAATTCTGAATCTGAATTCTGAATCTGAATTCTGAATCTGAATTCTGAATCTGAATTCTGAATCTGAATTCTGAATCTGAATTCTGAATCTGAATTCTGAATCTGAATTCTGAATCTGAATTCTGAATCTGAATTCTGAATCTGAATTCTGAATCTGAATTCTGAATCTGAATTCTGAATCTGAATTCTGAATCTGAATTCTGAATCTGAATTCTGAATCTGAATTCTGAATCTGAATTCTGAATCTGAATTCTGAATCTGAATTCTGAATCTGAATTCTGAATCTGAATTCTGAATCTGAATTCTGAATCTGAATTCTGAATCTGAATTCTGAATCTGAATTCTGAATCTGAATTCTGAATCTGAATTCTGAATCTGAATTCTGAATCTGAATTCTGAATCTGAATTCTGAATCTGAATTCTGAATCTGAATTCTGAATCTGAATTCTGAATCTGAATTCTGAATCTGAATTCTGAATCTGAATTCTGAATCTGAATTCTGAATCTGAATTCTGAATCTGAATTCTGAATCTGAATTCTGAATCTGAATTCTGAATCTGAATTGTGAATCTGAATTCTGAATCTGAATTCTGAATCTGAATCCTGAATCTGAATCCTCAATCTGAATTCTGAATCTGAGTCTGAATTCTGAATTTGAATTTGTAATTAAATCAAATTCTATCAAATTAACAAGAAAACCAATTACCATCAACAGTTGAATAAGAATGTGAATTGATGTGATACTGATTATTGTTAATATTAAAAAACTTCAACTCTCGCATGACCAACCACAATGAAAACCAAATGGAAAAAGGAAAACAATACCAAAAAGTACAAAATGATAAACGGCTTGAAAGCATTCACACTTTAGCGATAGACAAGCGGACAACAAAACGAACAAAAAATGAATTCAAACAACAACACAAAAAAAAAAGATGAGACACAAAATGTTTAGCAGACGAGAACGAAACAGTTCTGCCCATGATGGAATAATAAGTTTTGCACTAAAAAGGTTGGTGGTTTTAAGAAGTCACAAACAAAAGATAAGTAAAGCTGAGCCTGTGAGTTAAGCTGGAGCAGAACAACAACGTCAACAACGAAAAACTAAAGATTCATATAAATTAATTAAGTAACGTTACCTTGTGGTTGTTGTTGGTGTTGTTGTTTTTGTCGAGTCATGGCTGCGATGCGGAGGCGTGGGCTTTCTTGCTGAAGCAAAACCTTGATGCGCGCGGTCACGGTTTGTCGTTCTCCAGGAGGTGCTCTAGTTGTTTGTTTTTTTCTCTTAGTTTTTCGGGTGCCGAATGCACTTGTTTTCGGCCCATAATTTAAGCAGCTTATCCGGCCAGGTGCTGTTCCCAGGTTGAGCTCGTCCATGGTGGTCATCGGGGTTTAGGAAGCGGAACCGTTTTTTTTCTCTCTCTCTCCGTCTGCGATGCAACCTGCGCCCAACATCTTGGCCGGGGGAGTTCTTTTTCGGTTCAAGGCTTGAAGGAAAATTATCCCCAGACAACCGACAAGCCTGACAAGTGGCATATTCTAGACCGAGTGATTATTTTGTTTGAAAATCGTATTTTTGGTAACCTCGGGTAATTTGGACAATTTTTAACAAAACTATTTTAACTATCTTGTGTCCAAAACTGCCTTTATACGGGTTTCACTAAAATCGTCACAAAACTAAGTCACAGCTAATTATTATTATTACTATCTTTTTACGCAAAATGTTTCAAAATACTTTAATCTAACAATCCGTACTAATGAAAACTGTTTGACAAGTAGTTGTCAAAAGCAACAGCAAAGAGAAGCTTAAAAATTAAAGAAAACTGTAAAACTATCAATTAGGTAGCCTCAGAAATCCTAGATCCAGGTGTTTATCGAACTAAAAATCTAATAGACAATTAAGTTTAAGAGTTACCACCAATTTGGGTCGATTTTTTTATAAAAATATATATCCTAAGTTAGGTAGGAGAGATGAAAAATTATCCCCGTCTAAAGACGGGGCTGATGAAACAACGACAACATTCGAAAAGTATGTCACTATTCACTTTTCATATAAGTTGAAGTATTTCAGTTATGTGTGGAACAATTTTAACAAAAATTATTTGAAAAATATAGCTACGAGTCTGTCCTAATATGTTTCAAAATTACGGAATAATATGAACTTAATAAAGCATGGATCACGCAAAATCTGGACGTATTAAAAGGGTCTATCTCGGAGATATGTAAACAAAATAAAAATGTAGGATTTTTATTGCACTACAAGGGAAAAATAAGAAAAAAAAAATTCCGACATTGTTTTGATGAAATTTCGAACTTTTCGTCGAGAACCACTCATCATAGTTTGGACACCCTATTCACTGACCTCAGCGGCCATTTTGTTCCATAATCTCTTCATCTCTGTTGCATCCCTACCATTCTTCTTCATCTTCTGCTTGACAATTGCCCAAAATTTTTCGTTAGGGCGGAATTGAGTGCAGTTGGGTGGGTTGATGTCCTTTTCGACAAAATCCACCCGTTGGCCCAATACCACTGTAGTACCTCCTAGCTGTAGTGGTAGGTTGCCAAATCTGGTGAAAACTTTACTGGTCCTTTGTGAGATCTAATGTACGAAAAAAAAACGTTTTTAAGGCACTCCTCCTTGGCTATGCAAAACTTTTGACCAGGAAGCCACCCAAAATCAGATTTCACGATTTTTGAACCAGACCACGTCGGGTTTTTGACGTGGGTGTCCAAAACTAATTTTCGCTTCGCGGCTTCCATTACGTATAACGTTATTGGAACAAAACGAATCGTTATGACATTTTCAGCACTGATAGAGGAAACATTTTCGAACAAAGTACTGTCAAAACATTTCAGATCCGACAACTAGAAGCGATATGGTATAATAAACAGTGCGTCCAGATTTGATGATCCATGCTTGCTTTCCTAGAATCTGGGTTGCCAGGTGCCCAGATTTGTCTGTAAAACCAAGACTTTTGACCCTTCGTCCAGATATTGGTCAGACACAGATTTTGCCCAGATTTTTGCTGAGAATGCCCAGATTTTACAGACTTTCAAAATTGACAGATAAAATCAATATTAATGTATCAGATTTGATATGTAAGTGGCAGATTAGACTAAAATCTGACTTGCATTCTTTGGTATGACCAATCAATCATTAAATTTTTTTTTTAAATAAGATCGGCATGGTAAGTGGTAGGAAACAGTGATTGTTATATAGTTATCAACTCGAAAATAACCCCAACACCATGGCACAAACACCTTCCCCCCCTACCCCTTTCCCCCGCTCACACGATTCGCCAAATTTAATTTCTTGTTTAATACCGTAAACTGGGGTAACTTTGATCGACATGAAATTTTTGCAGATAATCATCATGAACTGAGTATAAAGTTAAAATATCTGTAAATTGTTTACTACGTTTGAAAGTCTGTAATTGGAGTTACAAATAAGCTTAATTTGGTTTTTATTAGGAGATTTTTTAAATTACTTTAAATATAATTTTAAAATCTTAAAATATCTGTTTTTTGAAGGCTCACAAACAAACATCTCTCCTGATCAAATTTAAGCATTAAGGAGAAAATTGGTTGTTTAATTTGAAAGTTCATCTTTCAAGTTTAAGTGTTATTTTTATGATCATTTGAGGATAATTTTTGGATATTAAAAAAAACGGTCATTTTCGATGGAATAGTCCGTATAGAAAAAAATACTAAAAACCCTATCAAATGGTTAAGTTTGAAGAAAAAAAAAAAAGAAAAGGAAACAGTACAAGGACTTAGGGAATTGCATGAAAGTAAAATTTTATTTTATTTTATTTTTTTTTTTTTTTTGTAGCGGCCCACCACACTCCCCCACACCAAAAGGCTCAATTGAGCCCCCTGGTAATGGACGCTACTGTTCTCAGCATGTCTGGCAGCAATGAATAATAAAAGTTAACGCGAGCAAATTTTAATCATGCTGAGAACACAAAATTGTTTAATGTCGTGCGAGGAAATGTATTATTTAACTAAATTGACAACAATATGAATCTCAATGGAAAATAATTTCCTTTGAAGAGATTCATTATACTATATTTACTATTACACTAATTATATTTACTAATTTTATCAAGTTATGTTCAATAATTTAATAAGATAAAAATACAAACTACAATTTTTTAAAGAATAATAATATTAGAAATTAACGCTACAAATATGCAAAAGGTAAGCAAAACAAAGACTGGTTGATGATCGACTGTTTTAATGGTTCAATTTTTCTTTCAAAAGCTGTATCACTTTGGTTTTGAACATGGAACGATTGGTTATGTTTTTAATATCAGTTGGTAAGGTGTTGTATTTAGTAGGTCCAATAAACGAAATTCTTTTTTGCCCTAATGATGTTGTGGATCGGCTTCGTTGCAAGAAATCTGACTGGCGAGTGTTATGAGTTCGCAACCCCGTAGTAAAATGGAGGTTTTGAATATTTTCAGTTGAGTGTAGATTATCATAGATATATATAACAGTTTGCAAATCACAGAGTTCAGATATTGGAAGAACGTTATGCGTTCTTAAAGAGTATAGCTGAAAGGTAGGGAATAACAAAGGGAGTTTTAAGATGTTTTTCAAGCATCTATTCTGGAGCGTTTGAAGTTTCTGTAAGTGAGACAAAGAAGCTCTTCCCCATATCATAACAAGGTAGTTCAAATGAGAGTGAATAAACGCAAAATAAAATTTAAAGAGAACATTTTGGGGAACAAAATTTCTCAGTTTCCAAAGAACACCGCAAAGAGGAGTAATTTTTTTTCCAGGTGTTCAATTTGACGATTCCATGAAAGAGTTTCATCTAAGTAAATTCCTAAGTATTTGAAACAACTAACTCTCTCAATCGTATTACCATTCATAGCTGGGTCATTAGTACGAGGCAGTTTTTTATGTGAAGAACGAAACAACATGTATTTGGTTTTTGTATAATTAAGTGAAAGTAGGTTTGAATTGAAATATTTTGAAAGCAGTTTTAGGCCGTCTTCAATGTGCTGAATTATAATATCAGGTGAAGTTTCTGAATAAAAAATTGCTGTATCATCGGCAAATAAACGTGCTGTGCCTTTAAGTTGAAGGTTACATAAATCATTTACATATAAGAGGAAAAGTAATGGCCCGATATTACTCCCTTGTGGTACACCGATATCAATATTTCTTAATTCGCTTCTTGTATTTTCAATAGCCACAAACTGCTTGCGATCTTCTAGGTAGCTACGAAGGATATTATTTGCTGTTCCTCTTATCCCGTATTTATGCAATTTAGACAATAATATGTCATGATTTAGAGTGTCGAAAGCTTTTTTGAGATCCAAAAACAATGCCCCAACAACATTTTTTGACTCTATTTTACATATGATAGATTCCACTAATTCTGAGATGGCAATTTGAGTGCTCGAGCCTGATCTAAATCCATATTGCAGTTTATAGAGTATATTGTTCTGATTTAGAAAGTCTACAATCCTATTAACAAGAAGCTTCTCGAACACTTTACTAAAAACGCTTAAGGTCGAGATAGGACGATAGTTATTGACGTCAAGCGAATCGCCAGCCTTAAAAACAGGGATAACTTTCGCAATTTTTAGACAGTTCGGGAAAACTCCTGACTCTAATATTTGGTTAAAATATTGTGTGAGTATGTACGAGAATGTTTCATGGTTGTTTTTTAGGACATTAACAGGGAAGCCATCTGGTCCATGACCCTTTTTATTTTTAAGTGAAAAAATAACTAATCGAACCTCGTTTACATTAGCGGGTCGTAAGAAGATTGTATTTTCTACCTGTGCGATATGAGACAAATGATCATTTTCAGTGTCTATTGGAATCTCTTTAGCCAGGTTCTTTCCAATTGTGGAAAAATGTTTGTTAAATTTCTCACAAATCTGTGTACTATTGGTTATAACACCTCTTTCATCTGAAAGGTTGATTGAGGAAGTCGTTTTAGATTTACCTAAGAGCGTATTTATGTTTTTCCAGAGCTTAGAATGCGGAGAATTATTTAATAAGCGCTCGTAATAGAGCCTTTTACATTCTTGTTTTTTGCACTCACTTTTTTATTTAAATGAATTAACATCTCTTTCAAATTGTTATCATTAGGATGCTTTTTTGATCGTTTTAAATAATTATCTTTTATTTTGATGAGTGTCCACAGGTCAAATGTCATCCACGGACAGCAATTACCTTTAAGTTTTACCCTTTTATTAAGTGTACGAGTAGAAACTTTCACAAAGCGATTGTAAGTTGATGTGATTTCTTGTAGGCCTTCATCAACATTTTCTGGTAGTTGAATACTGTTTAAATAATTCACAAATAAGCTGTTTAGTTTAGCGTAGTCAACTATCTCTTTTCTTAGAATTGTTACATTTTTATCACCTAATAAATTGAAGGACGTGAGTATTTGTAGATGGTCACTAACATCAGAAAAGATTGTATCATTTTTCAATCGATCTAAGTCAATTTGCTTCGATATTACGTGATCTAGAATATTCCGAGTTGTTGGCCTAGTAGGAAATGTGTTTGTACAAGCGTATCCAAAAGATTCTAAGATAGATCTATATTTTGCTACGGTATTCAAATTAACCAGATTCACAGGAACGTTTAAATCACCTACAATAAAGCAGGAGTGATTATCAGCAACAGACGTTAGAAGAGATTCAATTTGATCACAAAACTTGTTAAACGAAAATGCAGGGGGTCTATATACGCCATGAACACAAATTACTTGACCACTTGTACAGATTTCGACACTTATTCGGTGAAAGCCATCAAAAGTTATATTTTCAGTAGTTTTAAAATTCAAATTTGTTTTTATATACATAGCTAGGCCTCCATATGGTTGATCACGGCAAGAGAAAATAGATGTATATCCCGGAATGTTGTAAATACAACAGTTATCTTTACCAAGCCAAGTTTCACAAATAACAATAACATCGATACAAACATTAAAATGATCAATAGTTTGTAATATGCAATCAAATTTATCTAAATTATTCATACTACGTACATTCCATTGCAAAATTCTAAAGGATCTTGAATCATTATTAAAACTACTTAAATTAAAATCTTCTACATTTTCGTGGTATCTATTAATTAAACTATCCATTGAATAAAATATATAAAAGTTTCAAACAGTTGTAGATTTAAGATCTTATTTTGATCGTGGATCAGCATTGTTCCTTTTTCGTTTGGGTGAAGGACTTTCATTTGGAATCGTAGATGTGTTATTTCCTTGCTGAGTGACATGCATGCTCATATAACGATTCATTTCGAGTTTAGTTTTAATTATATCAGGTTTTGAATTTTCTGTTTGTTTGACCAGAATGGCACCATTTCTTCCGGGCCAGATGTATTTGGCTCCAATTAAATCTTGATATTCGCGCAATTCAGTTAGAATTTCCATAGATAAGGGCGTCAATTCATCCCTTATTGTGACGTTAAGCGCTTTACCATCAACTACTAATAAAGGATCTATTGAAGAAGAGGCAAGTTTCCCAAAAAATTTTTTTTTACTAAAAATTTCTTCTTTTATGACTGTATCTTTTAATAAAACTTTGATCGGTGGACACTTTTCATTGGGTTTGTTCGAGGATATTAACCTAACAGCGTTTAAAATGGACTCAGTTTTAAGCTCGTAGCCAAAAGTGCCACATGTTTTGCGTACAAGTTCTTGTGTATTTTCTCCATTTTTGTATGGCATTCCGAAGATCATGAGGTTTTTAGAAACAGCTTCCCGGTTAAATCGGTCGAGGTTTACTTCTAATTTAAGGACCTGATTAGAAAGATTTGAATGCTTAGATTTGAGGTCAGTTACTTCTTTTTCAAGAGCATCGTTTCGGAGTTTTATGTCTTTGAAATCAGTCTGAATTTCATCGAATTTCGTGGACAAAAATTCCTGCGAAGCCTCTATCGCAGTAGTAACTGATCTCATATCTGTTTTGATTGAGGTCAATTCATGTGAAACCACATTATAAACGGTCGTTTCAATTTTAGTATGGATATTTTCGATAATAGTTTCATGATCTTTCCGTAAACTTATTATTTTGGCGTAAATACATGCACAGTTGGCATCGCAAAAGTATTGCTGCGCTTTCATTTTGCGAGCTGCACTGCCAATCAAATTTTTGCACCGAAGATGAACGCTCTTGAAACAATATGCACAAGTAAGTATTTTATCAAGATTATTTTCAGTATTATTACACTCTATACAGATAACTTCGTCATCACATTCCATGTTCGCCATCGCCATAATACAACGATTAAAAGCTAAAAGGAACTAACTCGTTTGATGAAACGCACAACTAAAGCTAGAAATTATTAAAATTAAGAAATAAGAGACTTATAAATTTATTTTTAATAAATGCACAACTAAAACTAGGATTATTTAAGAAAACAACACAATAAATATTAAAAAGGAAAGACTGTTATGAAAAGAGGAACAAAAATTTAATTAAAAAAAACCCTAAGCTATCTTAAATTATATGTATGTACGGAGATGAGAACTATTTAATTAAAAGCGTTATTTAAAAGGGTTCAATGTCAAAATCGCAACTCAAATTAAATTTTAAGGACAAAGACAAACCTAAATAATGTGTGTGTACGAAATTAAAGATAATGTAATTTAAAGCGCTTGAAATAAAAAAAAAATTGATTACATAATATTAAACGCACAAAAAAAAAATCTAATAAAAATCTAATTTTAAAACAAAAGAAAAATCATTGCTTTCCAAAAAGAACAATTTTCAAGTTTATGTTGCACTGTGTACGACTATCAAGAATACAAGTGACGAGTCACCATTAAAACCAGCACACGCTAGTTCCAACAATGTGTGCTACTGACGGAAGCAACAATACTTTCGTACCTACTCATGTGCGCTGGCTGCGTTTGCCTAATCTTCACCGCTAGCGATCGAGATTGACTAACAAGCTAGCAAGTGTAAGAAACACAACCCTTTGAAGTGCGCTAATAACAGAGACACACACTTTCGCACTACTTGCAAGTGCCCCGAGGTTGGCCAAATACTACACCGCTCAGCGACGAGATTTACTAACAGCTGAGCAAATGATAGAACCACAAGAAGTTGAACAGCGGCAGTTTTTTTTACTCAGATAGACCGACAAACAAATTTGTTTTTGAGGCCAAAAAATATTGAGAAATGTTTATAATTTTTGCCCCTAAATGTATGCAGCAACATTGTCCATCATTCGAGTATATTTGTTTTTGAAAGAAAACGTTGAAAAATTCAATTGAGTCCAAACAAAAAATATTGTTATCGATGTTTTGAACCATCTATGCTTAATGGCATCAAAACAATAAATTTGAAGTTGTTGAGATACTTAAAAATCATAGGGATCAAAGCTACCCCGAAACTAGAAATCTAGTTTTGTAACAAACATTTAATTATAACAACCAATGTCGTTTGAATTTACTACAATGAATGATCATGTTTGATACTCCTCACATCACTAAGGGTTTTAAAGCTTTTAGGTATTACGAAAAAGCAACCCCTTCCAAAATATTCAAAAATGAATGAAACAAGTGATCAAAGTTCCCCCATTTTACGGTACCAAATTTGTGATTTTCCGAATGCACAGACACACACAGACTTTTTTTTTTAAATTGCCCAGATTTTTCATCCTCAACACCTGGCATCCCTGCCTAGAATACATTTAAGGGCAGCCAGTGGCCAGCAGCGAAGACGCATGTTATTACTCAGAAACATTACGAAACGGCATATAAATCAAACATCCGTTAAAATAATATCGGTTTAAAAAAATTGGAATTCTATGTTTATAACTTTTAAGCATAAAATCATTCAAATTCTTGAGTTTATATAGATATTTAAATCATGAATTTCTCCAACTAACTTTGAATGTGTGATTAATTGGTGGTAAGTGAATACAGTTGGACCAAATTTTTTTAAGTGAAAAAAAAAACTCTTTTCAAAAACAATCCTTTGCGAGTTAGCTTTAAGTTGTTCTGAGTTAAAATTTTAATATAAATTATCTATGCATTTCAACAATTTCCAAACTAAAAAATGATTTGTTGATTATATGCCCTTTTGTGATGTTCGTACACATTTCATATTCATGAAATGGCGGACATGTCTCAAAAAAGGCTATTTGAGGAAATTTTTGGAATTTCAAGTCCATTTTTGAAGTCCTATTTGTAACTTTGATACTGAGTGATGCGATATAACCCAAGTAACACCGATTGATTTGTAAGACTCTTAAAGCCTGTAATAAAACTTGAAATGTTTCTTGGGAAGTGTCGAAAAAGGCCATTTGAGAATATTTTGTAACTGCCATACTTGCATTCGAGAAAATTAGGTACCAATTCCCATTGGAACCTTTGTTTAGTAAAATTTGAATTTTGGAGGCACGCGTTTAAGTAGATATAATTTTCAGTAGCTTGGGATGCCCAAACTTTTAGTCCTAATTAAATAATTAATTAATTTTAATTGATAAATAATTTTAACGGCTTTCTGTTCAGCTCAGGAGTCACCATTAAATAAACAAAAACTTAAAATTTCCTTACCCTTCTCTCTTACTTCAGTCACCAACAGCACTATTTTGATACTCTGCTGCCCTCCATCAAGATTTGCGGAAAATAAATCTGTGTTTAGGAGAAAAAAATCAGACTTTTCTGTGACGATATTTCTTTAAGTTGCATTTAAAATTCATGAAAAATTGAGTTTTTTTTTTAAATTTTACTTGAGGACCTGACCTGATTAACCAGAAATTTATATTGACATAAAAAATTAAAATTTTGGAAACTCGTACAAAATTTACTTTATCTGCGAAATCTGTAAATATTCCCAAAATTCTGTGTTCTGTGACACAGATTCAGAAATTTTATCAAAATTCTGTATAATTACAGATTTTTCTGTAATTTGGGCAACCTTGCCCTCCATGAGATGCGGTCTGTTTTTCAGCATCAATATTTATTCCTTGCTTCAACTGACTTTCTGTGTGTATGTGAATAAATTTCTAGTAAGCAAATAATGTTAGGTAAAATTTATAAAAGTGGAAAAAATTAATCTTTTCTTAGCCACAATTTTCGAATAAACATGTTTGAATAACATTCCGCTTCTAAACCTATCCCTTTTCTGATAAGTTAAAACTGAAACAAGAATTATGCATTTCAACAATTTCCAAATAATAAAAATGGTTTATTGATAATATGTCCTTTTTTGGTGTTCGTTTACACCACGGATGCATTTAACATGTTAAGGCCTATTAACACTTCTCGTGAAAATGAATGTGAAAAAACGTATTTCATCAATCACTCAACAACGCGACTAAACTAGATTTTGCAACAAGGTGAAATCAATGCGGAATGTTTGAAAGATGAAAATCCAACTGGTCTTGTAGTTTAAACCCTTCTGGAACTGTTTTTATTCCGATTTCCTCGCCATGATGAAAATTCTTCGGGGAAAACCGAGGGAATCGGAATAAAGACAGTTCTATGAGGTTTTAAACATCAAAACCAGTTGACTTTCATTATTTATCGATCATTGATTCCACCACTGATCATACTGACAGGACACTTAGAACAAAAATTCGATCATTTTCTGGCTATTTTTTTTCGTCAAATTTAGCAGGTTCGCAATACCGACGGCAGGTGGCGAACCTACAATTTTTCCGATAGAAATGCCCTGTAGAAAAAATGTACCTGTTTTGCACGATTTTATCGTCTGAATTGCCTGTTTTTTTTGCGCAAGTCGGGTGGCACTTTCTAACTGGGATAGAATTTCTTCAAATCGATCGATGCGCACTCTGGAATCGATATTGCGTACTATCGATTCCAGAGTGCGTAAATTATCCAAAAAACGAAATCGACTGTCCAGTCAGTATGGTCAGTGGTGATACGGTCAAAATTTGGTCAATATCAACTTGACGTATTTCTTTCAATTTTGCATTTAAAAAACCTAAACACCTCTCATTTTGAAGGTATGTGTGTGTAGAATGTTGCTCCTATTTTGATTTTGGAATTCACTCTTCAGTTGTCAAAATGCCGTCCAAGGAAGAAGAGCACGGTATCAAAATTTTGCTCGCGCATCGCGAAAATCCGAGCTACTCGCACGCAAAGCTGGCAAAATCGCTAGAAGTTGCGAAATCAACCGTTACAAATGTAATTAAAGTGTTTGGGGAACGTTTGTCGACAGCCAGGAAGTCTCGATCGGGGGGAAATCGAAAACCGGAAGCCGCTGAGACGACAAAGAGAGTTTCCGGTAGTTTCAAGCGAAATCCTAACCTCTCTCTCCGAGATGCCGCAAATAAGCTGGGTGTATCGTCTACAACCGTGCATCGAGCCAAAAAACGAGCCGGACTATCGATTTACAAGAAGGTAGTGACTCCAAATCGCGATGGTAAACAAAAAAGATCCCGGAGGCTGTACACGACGATGCTGACGAAGTTTGACTGCGTGGAAATGGACGACGAAACCTACGTCAAAGCCGTCTACAAGCAGCTTCCGGGACAGGAGTTTTATACGGCAAAAGGAAGGGGAAAGGTAGCAGATATTTTCAAGCACATGAAACTGTCAAAGTTCGCGAAGAAATATCTGGTTTGGCAAGCCATTCGTACCTGTTGCTTGAAAAGCAGCATTTTCATAGCTTCCGGGACTGTCAACCAAGAAATTTACGTGAAAGAGTGTTTGGATAAACGTCCGCTGCCTTTCCTGAAGAAACACGGTTTTTTCGTACTGTTTTGGCCGAATTTGGCATCTTGCCATTATGGTTAAATGGCCATGGAGTGGTACGCCGCCAACAACGTGTTGGTGGTTCCCAAGGACAAGAATTCTCCCAACATGCCAGAGCTCCGCCCAATTGAGAAATACTGGGCTATTGTCAAGCGGAACCTAAAGAAGACCAAAAAAATGGCTAAGGACGAGCAGCAGTTCAAGGCAAACTGGCTTTCTGTGGCGAAGAAGGTGGACAAGGTGGCTGTACAAAATCTGATGCAAGGGGTTAAGCGTAAGGCCCGGCAATTCGGATTTGTGAAAGCGGAAGCCTAACTGAATATTTTTACTGAATTTTATACTAATTAAACTTGAAAAAGAAATTTAATTTGATTTTTTAAATAAACGATTTCACCGATTTACACGCGTTTTCCCTTGACCAAATTTTGACCGTATCACCCTTTATACTCACTAGCTGTATCGTGTTTTTGATTTATTGACAAAATAAGATTTTTTCACGTCCATTTTCACGAAAAGTGTAAACCAGGCTTTACACAAAAGTGCTTTCCGCAACCTGCATAAGGCTTGTGATATAGCTCATTTGAGAAGTCAGTTACTTTCTGAGCCGATGTCCGTGAGTTCGAGCCCAAGAGTAAACATCGATCACAGTTGTACCGGATAAGTTTTTTTTTGTCCGCCAACTTCATCGTTGATATAAGTCGCGAATGACATAAAGATGTTAAAACGACTTTAATCGAAACAAAAGCAAGCAATCTGCATGTTCTGAGAAAAGTTTTTAATGGAACGTAGGTATGATGAAGTTACGTAAAACTTTCATAGCTATAGATGGTTATTGAAGGATCATTCCGCATCTTTCATGTTTTTCGAAGGCTTTTTTAGGGTCAATTTCGTAACTTTTATAACGAGTGATGCGATTGACATGTCACAAAGAAGGCTATTTAAGGATTTTTTCGTAGCTTCATGTAAATAAAAGGCTATTTGAGGGCCCGCGTTAAGAAGATATAGAGGACTTTTGATTGCTTTGGAAAAAAATGTCTGGCTTTTGAGTCACTCACAGGTATGAACTCAATAGAACACCCAATGTGGTCCATCTTGAAAAAACTCTCAGCACCATGATGCGACACCGGTGATACCTAAAAATTGGCTTTGGCATGGGTCTATAACCAACCATATTGAAGTGTAAAGGTTTGTAAGCGTCGTCGAAGGCATTCGATGAACTTAAGAATACAGATAAGAGATGTCTTCTGAGTCTTATTGATAACCTGTTTTGCTTATCAAGCCTTATTACCGAAAAACCCTATTTCCAGGAATCTGCCCTTTGTGGAAAAAACTTAAGTACAAACAAAAACAAAAACAAATAATTTAGCATATTTCGTTTATCTTTATTCACATTTTACAAGATGTCGTTTTCGATTGCTCCACAGGCTCTTGTTCCCTTTGCTTTCTCATCGATTGAACCTGCGGTAGGTTTCAAGATGTTTTGAGTGTATGTGAATCTGTGATGTGTGTGTGTATGTTTACATGTATTTATGTAAGTATGGCAGCAATTGAATCATGCAGATTTGGTTTAAATAATAAAAAACAAAAACATTTGACACCACCACTGATCGGGAGTGGTCCTGCGCCATTCGCAATGCTTTCAAGTGGTTTCCATTTAGTTCAAGTTGTTTTTCAATAAATAATGGGTTTAATCTATTTATACAAATTTTTTTAAGCTCGTTGATTTTATTATCGGTTTATTTATTCATTGGTTTTGGATTTTGTTTTATTTATTGTTAGCTGCTGAGGTTCCAAACTTCAACTTCTAGAACTTATCCTCAAAAATAAATTTCCTACGAGCGCGCAACACTGATTGAAGCTCATTTTTTTACTCAAATTTCAAATTAATACTTACGTTTTCTTACTGTTTACTGTGAGTTTGTGTTTTTTTTTAAACATTTTTCTTGTAGGTTTATATTTACAAAGATATACAAAGTGGTTTGTTAAAATTAACGCTTGGCTTTGTCTAGACAAATAGTTTTACACCAACATTTTTACTCTTATCGTTTGCTGTAGCACGATTTGTGGTTTGGAATCTGTTATGGCTTTGACTGTTTTAAAACTGTTTGTGAACTTGACAGTTCAGCGTGTTTTTGATGATAATTTGCGTCAAGTTCATGCTATTTAGATGTGTTTATTCTCAGTTGGCCGGTTTTTTAAACCTGATTCAATTCAAAGGAGTTGTGTGGAAGTGTTGCCGTTTTGGCGGTTTCTGTCGACCGTCACCAAAAAAGGTTCGTTTTACTTTTTCTTTAACCGGGTGCAGGGAGCTAGTTGTTTTCGTTTTGTAAATGCGATCTTTAAGCAGGTTGTTATTGGAAGTAAGAAAAACTGTCACCAAATACCCGAAAGGTCCGAGCGTATGAACCCTAAAGCTGGGAAAAAGCTGCCAAATTGGCAGGCGGAAATCGTAAGCTGCTGCCGTTTCGTTCAGATCGTTTCATCTTTATCAAGGATAGGAGTCGCGAGTAGTTAGGTTATCCGAGAAAAAGGGGGATAGAAGTCGTTCAAAGTTTATCGTTTGCAGTGGAGAGTGTGGCGTTGAGTGATGTGGAAAGCTTGCTAAGTAGTGTTAATCGTAAAGATACCCTTTTTCCTGCTGGAAGGCGTATAACACCAATTGTCAAAGTAAGATATCGTACTACTATATATTTTTCCTGTTTTAAATTCTTCGATTTAACAGTGTGGATAATATCAAGTCGAAGGCTTTTACGTTAAAGAGAGACATTGGATAAGTGAGTATCGGTTGATGGAGCTTTTTTGGCTTCGAACAGTAACATTTAAAAAACAAACGTTCAACTCGTATTTGTTAGTCAATCTGATTTATCCAACAGTTGGAATGTGATCTTCGAGCGTTAAATAGTTGGCTTACGATTAGATTTAATTTGCTAAATTTTCAATATAAATATTAATTTTATACATTATACTCAAATTTGTACTATAAAATTCGATATAATATAAAGAAAACATTCTCTTTCAATGTCTGATATAGGAAAACAGAACATGTTTTCGATTATTTACAATAAAACCTACAAGGATGCTATTAGACATAACTTTTTTTTCTTGGCTTATGATCATAAAAACAAAATTTACTACAGCTAATTTTTGGCATCTGATTGCTGTTGAAAAAATTGACTATTTTTCAACAGTAAAGTAGCTCGCGAACAAATTCCTTAGAGATTTCTGTCCGGCGAAAATTTAACGTGCGGCCAATTTTCCTAACAACAACTGTCAAGTAACGCTTTGGCTTCACTCAAAAATTTGGCTAAATAAAAGGGAGAATACTTAATTTCTGTTGGTGCGATTGTCTGATAGTTGGGATACTTTTTTTTCAAAGGACTAGGTATTTTGATTTTAAGGAAGTGAGGAGGATTCGTTTTTCTTTTACAATGAAAAAGGGAGAGGAATGTGGGACTGGAGTTGGGGGATGATTTGCTACTAAGTATAAAAGGAGGTGTGACTTCGGTCGTACGCTTTGCTGTTCAATCATTCAATCATCAAATATGTTAATTCAACAATTGGTGTTATTCGAAAGCCTAGCCTAGCAATAGTAACCTCCATAGATGCCGTACGAGCAATCCTGGTGCTTGCTGGACGATGTGGGCGGGAAGTCGATGTCTTTGTTCTCGCACTTGTTGCCCGAGAAACCCTTCGGACACCTGTTTATGGGGAAGGGAAGAAAGAGAACAGGAATTGTAATTAAGTTAAAACTATGATCAACTTCTTGTTTTTGAATGATTTGATGATAAGTAAATAGTGAATGAGAATAATGTCCGGAAGAGTAGAAAAAAATCTCTAAGATTTGTATAAACAATTTTAAAACTCAAATGAATTTTTGTTTTTACGAAACAAAGATCAATAAGGATCCGTTAGAATCTTATACGCCATTTGATAATATTCATACTTTTTTTAGTTAAACATCCTAAACAATAAAATTTTCATTTTCTTCTGGGAAAAATTACTTGAACTCAAAATACTACCATCTATTTATTTATTTATTTATTTATTTATTTATTTATTATAAATCAACGGATCACATATTGATCCAAATGAACAACTATAATTTAAGACAATGAACATACAAGCTCTTTTTTGCATATTTAAGGTGAATAAATTTGCTATCGATCATCCGAACTTTATTTTTGGATATGATCAACAGTATTGTTGATATTAGTGACTTTACGATGGAAAAAAAAAATGTTTCAGCGAAAGTTTTAAACTCAAAGGTATTATTTAAAAAATCTGATTTTCTTTTGACCTTGAAGATACAGAACGAAGATTTTAAGTGGTTATTTATCAAAATCGGTAGAAAATTGAAAAAGTCATGGTAACTTTCTCATAACAATAATTTTTGTAATTTTAATTGTTGATTTATTTACACACGAAAACCTTTTAGCACAGGCCTTTTTATCAGGTCAGTTATAAAATATACTGAACGATGGTTTAACAATTCAAACAAGGTATAATAAAATTTAACTTGAAATATGTTTTAGTTATTCTAATGATAGTTTATAGGCGTTTTTGAAGCTAGCTAAAGATGTTTTGTTTTTCCCGTCTAGTGGAGACTCTTTCCGCCAGATGTTGCATGTTGTGGTACGATGAAGCAGCGGGTCCGTTCGTGTCGTCCTCGTTCCATATGTTGTTGAATGTACTCTGGTGGTAGGCTTGACGCATGAAAGATGCTAACCGAAGATCATAGTTTGAACCTTGCTTACGTCCGAGAATTGCCTTGCGCACAGGTAGCGTAGTTTCGAGACGTTTCATATGAAAAACAAACCGGATAGCAGATTTGAATACGCTAAATATACGCTTTATAAGTCCAATAGACAGGCCAGGATGATAAAAGATGTAATTGTAATTGTTTCTTCATTGAGTGACGATAACCTTTTTGTGAAATTACATTGTTTCAGGTCAAGGAGATTTCAGTAGGAAAGTAAACAGAACAATAATGGAATGAATAAACACTATTTTTAGCTAACAATGAATTAAAAACTAATCAAACAAAAACAAGTATTGGAGGTTATTTAAATTAACAAACGAAACGAAAAGAAAAAAAGGAGATTATTGCAGCATCCGAATCTTCAACTCAAACGTCAAATCCGTATTGCTGTACGGGTGTGAAACTTGGTGCACATATGCGGAGACGACGCGAAAACTGCAAGTTTTTGCGAATCGCTGCTTGCGGAACATCATCCGCGCTTGGTGGCCTGGCAACTGGATCTCAAACGTTGAACTTCATCGCCGGTGTCATCAAAAGGCGCTAGAAATCGAGATTCGGGAACGTAAGTGGAGATGGATTGGGTACACGCTGCGAAGAGATGAAAACGAGATTTGCAGAGAGGCGCTTGACTGGAATCCAGATGGGCATCGAAGAAGAGGCAGGCCCAAAAGCTCGTGGCGGCGAAGTCTAGCCGCTGAAATCCGCACAGTTGACGAGAACCTCGGCTGGCAGCAAGTGAAGACTCTGGCTCCGGATCGCCAGCAGTGGAGATCTTTTATATCAGCCCTATGCGCCGGTCAATCGGCGCTGGACCCTTAGGTAGGTAGGTATTGCAGCAAGAGTTTGTATGTGGTTTGGAATGTGTCATATGAGGCCTTTTCTTTGACGGGAACAGGTGTAACATTCCAGAGCGACGCGCCGAAAACAAGCCCGCTTTTCCTTCCAGATATACCATGCCTCGGAATGATGAAACATTGGGTCCTCTCTTGACGTCCTCTTTGCAAATGTTGGGTAACATATCTTGGAAGAATGTTGTGATAAACTTGTCGCAAAAGCAGCATGTTCGCAGTTGATAGTTGGAGTCCAGCTCGTGACTAAGGATGAATTTCCCAACGCGTTGAGTCGGATCTCTGCCCCGGAGGTTGAAAACAAACCGTACAGCTGACTTAAAACACATATTTAGTCGCTTCTTGAGAGCGGCTGTTAATCCAGGATAATAGATAATGTCGCAGTAAGTCAGCAAAGGAACTATCACGGATTGAACCAGTTTGAGGCGAGTAGGTCGAGATAGTACGGAAGAGAAACAACGAAAGGTTCAGAGGGTACCGAAAACCTTTGCTACGACGTCCATGTAAATTGACGTCCATGTAAATTCCAAGATTCTTGACTGAGGTTGAAAGTGGTATAACTTCTCCTCTAAAAACTAATGCCACGTTCGGCACAATTGTTCCGGTTTTACAGAAAACAATAGCTTGGGTCTTGGGTTTGGTACGAGACAGTTGTTATTGAACCCTTCCACGATTCTTGTCAGATCTTGATTAATTTTCTCGATGAGGTGGTCTACTTCGCTAACAGAACCAGAGATGTACAGCTGTAAATAATCAGCGTCGAGATGGTATTGGCATTTCATCAGAGCGTTTGGTAGACTATTGATTTACAGGCAGAAAAGAAGCGCACTTAGACAAGAACCCTGTGGAGTGCAATCGATGAGCACCCGTTCAGTTGACAGTACAGGCACTGACCATACTGACTGGACACTCGATTTCGTTTTCTGGATAATTTTGTCAACAGTACGCAATGTCGATTCCAGAGTGCGCATCTATCGGTTTGAAGAAATGCTATCCCAGTTAGGAAATGCCACCCAACTTTAAAAATAAAACACGCAATTTCTACAATAAAATCGGGCTAAACAGGACCACTTTTCCTACAGGGCATTTTTTTGTCAAATTTTTCAGGTTCGCCACCTGCCGTCGGTATTGCGAACCTGCAAAATCGGACAATAAAAAATTAGACAGAAAATGGTTGAATTTTTGTTCTAAGTGTCATGTCAGTGTGGTCAGTGGTACAGGCTCGTATCAAGACGTACAATTTGTGAACGACTGTTCAGAAAGGACGATATAAGGTCTGAAGCTTCGCTTGTAAAGAAAAATTCGTTTTCTAATTTACTTCTTAATAGGCGATGATTGACGCAGTTGAACGCCAAAGAGAAGTCGACAAGCACCATGACTGTGCAATCACCTTTGTCTAGACCGCTATAAATGTCATGGGTAACCTTTGCGAGTGCGGTAGTGGTGCTGTAATTTTTTCTGTACTCAGACTGATGCTCAGCCAGCAGAGGAGGTGTGGAACAGTCAAGATAATCAGTTATCTGGGAAAGCATGACTTTTTTCGAAAATTTTCTAAATTGCTGGAAACACACTGATAATCGGATAGGAGCATTTCAGTTGACAGGCTATCTCCAGTTTGACAAGTTGGGAACGGTTCTGAAGAAAGGAGCTGATCGTGTTACAAGCTTCGCATGAAAATAGGAATTCGTTTCGTAGCTTTTTCTCCAGTAGATGATGTCGAACACAGTTGAAAGCAAGCGAAAAATCGACAAGAACCATGACTGTGCAGTGACCCTTGTCGAAACTGCTGTAGATGTCATGCGTGACTTTAGCCAGAGCGGTATTTAGTAGTGCTGAAGTTTTCTTCTATCCAAACTGGTGCTAAGCAAGCAGAGCTGGGTTGGCATTCTCAAGATATTCAGTCACCTGAGCTGAGACAGTAGTACTTTTTCGAAGATTTTTTAAATCGCAGGGAGAACACTCATAGGACGGTAATCTTTAGGATCAGTTGGAGCAGATGTCTTTGGAATAGGAGTAACCAGAGTTCTTTTCCAAATCGATGGAAACATATTAGAATCGATGATGGCATTGAAGAGGTTGCAGATAATAGGACGTACGTACGGACAGAGTGACCAGCCCCGAAATTTGAGAGTTGGTCTTGGATCGGGAGAATTAGCTCGACTGGATACTGAAGGAGTTACATAACGATTAGATGGTGATAAAAGCATTCAGCTCATCAACGTTGCAGTCATCTACAGACGATTTACTCTTGGTATTATTATTAATTCCTTCACGTTTAAGATTACTCCAGAGTGTCTTCGTAGGAAGCTGATGGTCGAAATGCTTGTCTGAGTACTTCTTTTTCTTTTTTTTTTATCTCGCACAGTTGTTTCGCGTTCGAGAGCATGAAGATCGAGAAGCCTTTTTATTTTCTGATATTAAGACGTGCGGTGTTAAGGTCAGCAGTGATGAAAAACGGTTGCAAGTCACAAGTCAGAATTACTTTTTGAATAATTTAACGAACCTCGGTGTACTTATCATCGTATGGGAAAAATTAAAAATAGTAAATATGACTCGCTCCATGTTAAATTTCATTATAAGCTTACCAAAAGGTCACATGCCAAATTTCAGAACGATTTGATCATGAGGAGGGGTTGCTTGAGTTTCAAACGGGAATAGGCATTGGTTAGGAAGGTATTTTGCTCGGAAGGAACAAAAATACTGGTTTTCCATCAAAAACTTTTTTGTTCACTAGCCGATTGATTTTTATGAAAAAAATTTTAAAGCCTAAATTGAGACAAATATTTGACTCGAAGACTGCAGCTCGATTGGACTTTAAACAAAAAATTTATTGCGGTTCAATAATTGTTTTTGGCCGAAAATTGTCGTCCAACATGCAATGGTACTGTAAACTGGGGGAACTTTGATCACTTTTTTCATTCATTTTAGAATATTTTGGAAGGGGTTGCTTTTTTGTAATACCTAAAAGCTTTAAAACCCTTACTGAGGTGAGGAGTTTTAAACATGATCATGGATTGCAGTAAATTCAAACGGCATTTGTGATCATAATTAAATGTTTGTTACAAAACCAGATTTCAAGTTTCGGGGTAACTTTGATCACTATGGTTTTTACGTATCTCAACATATTCAAATTTATTGTTTTGATGCCATTATGCACATAAGGCTCAAAACATCAATAACAGTATTTTTTTGTTTGGACTCAATTGAATTTTTCAACGTTTTCTTTCAAAAACAAATATACTCGAAAGATGGATAATGTTGCTGCATACATTTAGGGGCAAAAATTATAAACATTTCTCAATATTTTTTAGCCTCGAAAACAAATAAAATTTTACCTTCATACAATTCCCTAAGTCCTCGTACTGCTCCCACGTTCTTTTTTTCTTCAAACTTTACCAATTGATAGGGTTTTTAGCCATTTTTCCTATACAGGCTTTTTCTTGGAAAATGACCGTTTTTTATCAATATTAAAAAATTATCATCAAATGACCATAAAAATAACACTTAAACTTAACCTAAACCAAGAAAAATAGTTGAACTTTCACCCTAAAACACCCATTTGCTCCTAAATGCTTAAATTTGATCAGGAGAGATTTTTGTTTGTGAGCCTTCGAAAAACCAGATATTTTAAGGTTTTAAAATTATATTTTAAGTTATCTAAAAAATCTCCTAATAAAAAACAAATTTAGCTTATTTATAGCTCAATTTACAGGCTTTCAAACGTACAAAACAGTTTTCATATATTTTAACTTTATACTTAGTTAATGATGATTATCTGCAAAACTTCCATGTTGATTAGAGTTACCCCGCTGATCAAAGTTCCCCCAGTTTACGGTACTTTTTACGCATTGCTTTTTATACAATAATTTTTGGCCAAAATACAATCTTTGAACCACAATAACTTTTTTGTTTCAGTTTTAATTGTGTTGCAGTCTTCGAGTAAAATATTTGTCTCAATTTAGGCTTTAAAAATTATTTATAAAAACCAATCGGCCACTGAAGAAAAAAGTTATGATTAAGTATTTTTGATTCCTCCCTAGCAAAATACCTTAAAATCCTATTCACGTTTCAGGCTCAAGCAACCCCCCGCCCCCATGGTCAGATCGTTCTGAAACTTGGCATGTGTCCTTCTGATAAGCTAATAATTAATTTTGATTTTGAGCGAGTGAGATTTACCATGTTTTATTCATCCTATACTATGATAAGTACACCGCGGTTCGTTAAATTATTCAAAAATGCAAAAATTACTGTTATGTAAAGTAACCATAACTTCTTCAATTTTCAACTGATCATGATTAATAACCACTTGAAATCTTTTTTTGAAATGATTTTTTTAAATGATACTTTTGAGTCTAAACCCAAGCAACCAAAAGTCTCGTTAAAAAGGTCACAAAAAGTCTATTCAAGGAACTTCTTGGAACTTCAAGTCCAAAGAAGGCTATTTGATACCCAATTTTTAACTTTTATACGGAATGGATGCGAATGAAATGTCACAAAAAAGGCTATTTGAGGAACTTTTTGGAACTTCGAGTCCATAGAAGGCAATTTGAGACCCAATTTGTAACTTTCATGCTCACATTCGAGATAATTCGGTACCAATTCCTTTTGAAATCTTTGTTCAGCGAAATTCCAACTTTGGAGGCACGAGTTTAAGTAGATATGGGACTTTTGGTTGCTTGGGAAACCTTCGCAAAACAAAAACTTTTTCTAAAACAATGTGTTTTTTTTTATTTTTTCTATCATAAAGTCACTAATATCAACAATACAGTTGATAATATGCAAAAATTCCTTTACTCACCTTTAATATGCAAAAAAGAGTTATCGAAATAATGTTATGCAGTTCGAGATATTGGAATTTCAGTAGAAGTATTTTTTTTATTTTTCCAAAATTTCATATTTGGAGCGTAACTCAAAAATTATTCTACTGAGTTTTTTTTAATTTCATTTTCGGATTTAACGCCCGATTTCACATTAAAAATAAAGGTCAGCCAATAAAGTTCATGATTTTTTTCAAATTTTGTAAACTAGTGTAATTAAATGATGAATATTATCAAAACATTTCATGAATTTCAAGAAAAAAATGATAAATTTATCTTGAGAAAAAATTTCTCGACTTTGATGAATTTATACTTATAACTTAGTAAAAAATACCCATTTGCACCCATTTACCCATTTTCAATCGACCTAGCCCTTAAATGTTTACAACAATTTATAAACCAATGCAAGATTTAGTTAATTAAAACTTCATGATACTTTAAAAACAAACCTAATGATGCACAAGAATTAATTGAACTATACAAATGAAAGTGGCCTATTAATGGATAATTATTTTTTTTCTTAAAAACATAATTATTCATATTTACGTGCATGCCCACTCTTGGAGATCTTCGAAGTGTATGCAGGTGCCACCGTTGAGGCAGAAATGTTCCGCTCCGGGCACCCGACATGGTCGCGGATTATTGTACGGCTCATCTGGTGGCGATTCTGAAAAGAGATTTTTAAATGGGAAAAAATATTCAAGCTATAATCTATGGCTGTCAAAAATAAAGAGAGCAGCAACAACGCCAAAAAGTAAGAAAACTCATTCGGGACACGCGCTTCTTTAATGTGACAGCAAAAAAAGGAGAGAAAAACCCCGGTGAAAAGTGCCGAAAATTTTCCACAACACACATTCGGTGTTTGCTGTTGGAAAAATTGACCACTTGTTCGTTTTCTTGGTATTTTTTTATCGTTGGGAAGTTTGCCTTTCTTCGGCATCACTACTAGACATGATGTGTGGCGTGTGTCGGAAAAAAGTGGTGTTTTCCGAAATAAAATCATTCGACGATGCACCACACCGTGGTGCGTTTAAACCTTTTCGAAGCTGGTGGACGTCATATTTCATCAGAATTAATAATTCTGTCATATCTCATGGGGATTTATAATTTTGTTTTCTCATTTTGGCTTTGTTGACGTGCTCTTATTCCGTGCTGATGATGAGTAGTGGTAGTCTGAATTTGGACTGTGGCGTCGTGGTGTCTTCTAAAATTAAGATTTAACTCTCCTAGACACTCAATTATTACGCTGATTCGCAGAAAAGATCTGCAATGTTTTTATCTGAATTCGAAAGCAACATGGGAGATAATTTTTGATAAGTTGTTTTTTATTTTGAGATAAAATTTGAGAGTTACCTACTTTAAGAATATAAATTTAAGTTAATTGAAAAAAAAAACAGGAGATAGAAGAGATGAAGAATAAAGTGAAAGGGAGAAGACATCATGAGAGCAAAATGAAAGAGATAACGAGAGAAGAGAGAAAAAGAAGATATTGAAATGAAGAAATGAAGAGATGAAGAGATGAACAGATGAAGAGATGAAGAGATGAAGAGATGAAGAGATGAAGAGATGAAGAGATGAAGAGATGAAGAGATGAAGAGATGGAGAGATGAAGAGATGAAGAGATGAAGAGATGAAGAGATGAAGAGATGAAGAGATGAAGAGATGAAGAGATGAAGAGATGAAGAGATGGAGAGATGAAGAGATGAAGAGATGAAGAGATGAAGAGATGAAGAGATGAAGAGATGAAGAGATGAAGAGATGAAGAGATGAAGAGATGAAGATATGAAGAGATGAAAAGACAAAGAGATGAAGAGATGAAGAGATGAAGAGATGAAGAGATGAAGAGATGAAGAGATGAAGAGATGAAAAGATGAAAAGATGAAGAGATGAAGAGATGAAGAGATGAAGAGATGAAGAGATGAAGAGATGAAGAGATGAAGAGATGAAGAGATGAAGAGATGAAGAGATGAAGAGATGAAGAGATGAAGAGATGAAGAGATGAAAAGATGAAGAGATGAAGAGATGAAGAGATGAAGAGATGAAGAGATGAAGAGATGAAGAGATGAAGAGATGAAGAGATGAAGAGATGAAGAGATGAAGAGATGAAGAGATGAAGAGATGAAGAGATGAAGAGATGAAGAGATGAAGAGATGAAGAGATGAAGAGATGAAGAGATGAAGAAATGAAGAGATGAAGAGATGAAGAGATGAAGTGTTGAAGAGATGAAGAGATGAAGAGATGAGGACATGAAGAGATGAAGAGGTGAAGAGATGAAGAGATAAAAAGATGAAGAGGTGAAGAGATAAAAAGATGAAGAGTTCAAGAGATGAAATGATGAAGAGAGCAGAGATGAATAGATGAAGTGGTAAAGAAGAAAAGATGGAACGATCGAGAATTGGAGAGATGGGATGAAGAAAATTGAGAGTTGGAACGATAGGGAGTTGGAAAGATGAAAAGTTGAAGAGTTGGAGAAATCCAGAAATGGAGGGAAAGCGATGGAGAGAAGAGAGATGAGATAAGAGAGAAGAGAGAAGAGAGAAGAGAGAAGAGAGAAGAGAGAAGAGAGAAGAGAGAAGAGAGAAGAGAGAAGAGAGAAGAGAGAAATTGTTTTCGAACTGATTTGCTTCAATTATCATACTTACTTGTTGGTTTGGGCGTCGTATGGTTCATCGTCACTCGGAGGTGCGTCGAGGTGGAAATTTTGCCTTTCTTATTTTTAGCTCGGCACTCGTACTCTCCAGCGTCGGTTGCGGTCACTGAATGAATGATGAGCTCGGATCGTTTTCTGGGTGTATTTTTTTTTTATTTTGTATTTCGTTGGACAGGAACAGAAAAGATGGAAAAGAAAAACGTAAAAATTATTATAGAAGCTTAACAGCATTTTTGGTGTCTCGGGGAAAAATGGTCGGATTGAGATGAGCTGTGGAATACTTAAGTGCGTTCAGACGATTAAAAGATAATAAAACATGAACACTTCTTCCCAGTTTAAGACTCTGCTTTTAACACGTCTTCTTGCAACGAGTTGCAATTTTAGGTGATTTATTACCTTGAAGACAATAATAAACGTATTTGTACAATTGTATAATATACATAGAATATTTGGAGTTACCTGAAACGACATCCCAGTTAAATAAACAGTTTCAGATAAACAATAATAGAGGAGATGCATCTTCACTCTTCAATAAACAATTTGTGAACAACTTTTAACCACCCAAAATAGAATACGAACGCACAAAATTCATACGGAAATGGTCGTTACTTTAGCATTGTTCAAAATGTGAACCCGTTTTATTGTCACTAATCTACCTTAACAGTGATGCAGTTTACACGTGCTTTATGATTAAAAATACATTACAGCTAATGGATCATTTGCTTCCAAATTCCATAAATTCAATCAAGTATTTCCTTTAGGAAGATTTTTCCACGTTGTTTAATGATGAACCATTCTACAAAAATTTCGACGCCTGAACTAATTGTTTTGTCATTTCAGTTGACCAAAGCAGTGTGAATATAAGTTAAGCCTTACTACGTGATGGCTAATCATTTGTGCTGAGTCGACGTTATAGTTAACACCATGATGAAACTTATCTGGCTGCTAATCGGATGCGTTGTTCTGATTCATTCAACCTCAGCTCGTCAAGCTACCAGTCAGGGTAAGTTTTCATTTTTGCAGTCCAAAATCAGGGAAAATATTTTACTTGTTTTTCCCAAATCAGCTGATTGCGGGATGAATGAAACGTACACCGATTGTGGATCCTGTGTGGAAGATATCTGTGGGCAGCCCAAAATATACGCAAAATGTTTTGCCTGTACCAAGGGCTGTTTCTGTAACGAGGACTATATCCGGGGAAGCCGCGGAGGAACCTGTATTCCCAAGTGTAAATGCTCTAAGCTGCCTAAGTAAAAGGGTATAGAGGACATAGTTTTGTTTATCATCTTGTACCAATAGAATGTTTTTTTGAACTATCTGTAATTAATAAAGTGAACAATTCTAACTAATATATGTAATTCAACCTCGTTTATACTTCATCAAGTTTTAATCAAAGAAGTTGAAGGTGTCCATCTATGGCTTAAGATAAGGAGCATATCAGGTTAAGGCTCCATTTGACTTTTTTTTTTCTATAACCTCTTGTTTTTAAAAATTCAACGGATTCAACTTTTGAAATGGTGTAAATTTTTTTTGGCTAAATTGTACACACTAAGATTTTCATTTGATTTCCACACTCAGCCGAAAAGGAAACGTTAAATTCACTAGGATTTTCACGTAGGCACTCATTACGTGAATTTTTGCTTGACTTACGTGAATCACTTAGAAGCTAATACAAATTCATTTGATCCGTTCGTGAAAATCACATAGCCGTTTGCTGTCAAAACTAAGGCACATTTGATTTACGTGAAAATCCAGTGACTCGCCCAGTATAAAGGGATTTGGTACATTCTACGTGATATTCACGTTACTCGGAAAAAAATATTCACGTAGCATCCATGTGAATGAAAACAGTATTCAATATGTCGCCGAATTTAACAGTTGGTGCTGAAACTGGATGATAAAAAAAATCTGGGTGATGAAAAGGCTGATTTCTCGTAAGTACATAGTAAGAATTTTATTGCGTCTTTGTTGTTTTAATCTTTTGCTATTTCCACAGGATTCGGAATTGGAGTCGCTAGGACGGCTAGTAACGCGACTCATCATCAGATGCCATTTCATCGACGGTGTTTGATTGAATAAGTGAAGTGTAAATGTGTGTTCAAGTAGAAAAAAGAAGTATGTGCTGCGTGTTATGAAATTCATGCGACATAATAAAACCACAGGCTAATATAAAACTTCCCTACAATACTAAAACTTTTTTTTTTTAATTTAATATGCGAAATAAAACACCCGCTACGGTCATATCACTATGAAATCTACGTGAATTGCATGTAGCAGAACGAATTCTTTTCTACGGAAGCTTCAAGTGGAACTCACATGAAAATTATGTGAATTCTGCTCGTTACGCGAGCTCTGTTTGCTACCTGAAATTCACGTAGATTCCACATGATTTTCATGGTGGCAAAAATCCATGTACATTTTCACGTAGCAGTCATGTGAATAGTTTTTTCGGTGCAGAAATTTGTTTTGCTGGAAATCATGTAACATGATTCTTTTTTTACTGCACCCAAAAAGAGGTTGCCAAATTTCAATACTGATCGGAGCTAACTATGTGCCGAAAATGCTCTGAAATGTGCATTGCGCAAAAGATGACATGATTGTTTTCCTATCACTGCACAGTTGGGCAGAACATCAATATAGGAGCTTGTGAAATAGCTCAGTTGGCAAGTCACTTGCTTCCTGAGCCGATGTCCGTGAGTCGAGCCCTAGATTAAACATCGCTCACAGTTGTACCGGATAAGTTTTTTAATGACTGTCCGAAAACTGCATCGTTTATATAAGTCGCGAATGATATAAAGATATTAAAACGACTATAATCAAAACAAAAAAAGAACATCAATATAGCTGTACGAAATTAATAGCGTCCAGGGATGAAGAGATAGACATTTGATGTCTTCACTAGACTTCAGCAAAATTGTTCAGTTTTAAATGGAGCATACTGTGGTGAAATTTTTTTTTGCCGAGGGGTCCACCGATATCGAAACAATATTGTAACAAGCCAAAATCTACAATTTTCTCATACATTATAATGGTTTAGAAGTTGCTGAAGCTCTATAGAAAGCATTTAGTGTATTTTATTGGCAATTTTGTGATTATTTTTTATGAAAAGCGGAGCCATTTCCATTTCAAATTAACGGGGAAATTGGTGGAACTAGCAGAGTTTTGAACTATTAAATATATTTTAAATTTCGTTACGTGTTTGAGTTGACTCCGCAATTTCTTTTACTAATTTCATAAAAAAATAACAAATTATTAACAACCAAATGCAACTTAAATGTTAAGAATTCTCCAAAGACACCATTTATGTGAAAGGTACGAGTTGGAATTGCACAAGAAACTTTTGAAGAAGTTCGTGGTACCCAGCAAACATTTAAGAACACTGAACCCCGAAAATACCCAAACTTGAGAACTTTCCCCGCCAACCCGAATGAAACTCCCTCCCTACAGGTTTGGCTATTGGTGACATAGCTCAAAGTTAAGCTCTTAAAGGAGAACTTATCCCCCAAAATCTGATACCGCAATAAAATGGAAATCAAAATAAAAAAAAATCGTCAGGTACAGGAATCAAACCCACACCTGCAATGATACTGCGATGCTTAGGATGCTAACCGCTCGACTATCGGAGAGTTGTTGAGAGAGGCAACTACATCATCGTATATGCGAGATTTCCTGCGAATGAAGCGGGAATAAAAGTTTTCCCCCAAAAAAAAAACAGTTCTCCGCTTTGAACTTACCTCCCAAACCTAGATCTGCCACGATTTAATTTGAGTAAAAATTTAAAAAAAACGCAGACCAAGAATTGAATTCCAGTCCTCCGAGCTGGCTGTCCGACACTTTACCACAATGCCAACTTATCAGTTGATAAGTGCCATGCTAGACTGCTAGAGCTCTATAGGTGAGATTTTCTTTTTACGAATCGGTCAAGAGTAGAAAAGGACAGATAAGATAGAATGTCAATTGAAGGACCGCTCATATATCGTAAATGAGTTCACTTTTAGATAGCTTAAATCGTAAAGAACGAATGAGCATATGCTCAACTTTTTGGCAACATATTTACGGATTAACCGAAGAGCTCTCTGATTCAACTTGTTTTGATCAAAGCGTGTCGTAAATAAATGATGAAAATAACTCAATACCAACGTGTTTACTATGGTTATTGAAAATGTCTTAAAAATCTTTAGGACTTAAACAGCAAAGAATGAAGTGAGTATCTGAGTGATAGTTTAAGTCTGGGGGAGGAAGACTGAAATTCGCTGTATCGTTTTCTGTATCGTTTTTTTTACTGTTCAGCAAAAAGCCAACAATTGTTGAAAAGATTTGTAACCGTAAACTTTAAACTATATGAAAATTTTGTTCGATCAATGGGAACTACGCTAAATCTAAATCTGTTATTTAAGCTATTTTTAAAACAACCATTAATCAAACAATTTTTATTTATCAGCTTCATAAACTTCAATGAAATTTGAGCAACTCAATACGCCTGATCTGCAGAATTTTCCAAAGCATAACAAAACCTAACTAAATCATTGTTTCATGCAAAACAAGTGCTTTTCAGCATCAAAAAAGTTTTATTGAAATTCACTAAATATGAAAGTAAGATTTTGAACCTTTGCACTGGTCGGTAGATTGATGAGAGAAATTTGACGTTTGAAAGATTTTTTGCTTTTTTAATTCGGTCTTCCTCCCCCAGGTCTAAGTCTATACATGAAGGAAACAGAGGTAACAGAGAGCCAGTTAAAAAAAAATAAAAAGATAAAGATGAAAAGAGAGTGCAGGATTCATTTTTAAAACAAGTGTAGGGGAAAAGTTCATATAACGCCCCATGTGGCTAATACGGGCCACTCGTGTTTTGAAGAATCTGTAACATTTTAGGTCTGCAAAATATTACCAATTAGTTTTAAATGCTGTGATAGGCCACGGCAAGTATGAATTTTTCCTTAAAATACCTATATCGTGAATATTTGACAATTTAGGTTTTTCTTAATTTCGATGTAAATTTTAAAACATTTTCAATTGGTGACAACCAAGCAGAGAAAAATGAATAAGACAATATTTTCTGACACATCGATAGAGGAGAATCTAAACTATGATTTTATTTTAAAAAATCATACTGAACTCGCCAAGATATGCCTTTTATGGATATGTTTTATCACGGCCCATGCGCTCGTTATAACGCGCCCATCTTAATATGCTGAAAATAGCATTAATTTATCAAAACGGCCAATTTTCATTCAAAATTAACAAAAACTCCAATACCATATTTTGAGCGTTAATTCATCTCGAAAAATCTACTTTTCATTTTTTTTTTTAATTTGGTTAGTCCAATTTAATTTTCTTTCCAGTCAAAGTGTCTGTAAGTATTAGTGTGTTTTCGGTCTTCGGCTGCTTTTGGGTGTGTTCTGTTGCTAGGCGCGTATTGAATATACAGCGGCTCGTATTTGCAGCACCGTTTCGTTCTCTGGCTTTGAATCTGGTTTTAAAAATTCAAGTTTTTAAAGACACTGAATGAATTTGAGTTATAAAAAATCGTAAGCATCTGTAGAAAACATTTTTCTTCAACAAGTACGCTCGTTTTTTACACAAAATGTACGTGGAGTGCATAGCAAATCAGCGATTCGCTTAAGTGGGGCATAATAGAGCATGTTTCAGGATGAGCAGGACCTTTATACTGTACCTGCTCGTTAATCGGAAGCTATTTAATCTAGCAAGCTCGGTAATCGGAAGTTTTTGGGGGCTAAGGCAAGCCCGATTCGTCACGTATTTAAAAATGTCACACTTTTCAAATGGTTTCTCCAAAAATATTCCGTTAGCGCATGTTTGTGTCCGTTGAGTCAATTGTTAATATTTTTAACACGAAGATTGTGGATTAGCAATTTGAACAGGCAGTTGAGTATTTCTTAACATTTTTAGCCGTTTTTTAACTGACCCATATAAAATTAACTTCTCTCGTATTTTGTCAAACTTTAATTGATATATCAACTTGATGGTAGAAAACAGGGTTTCCACGCACCTTCAGAAATCGGACGCTCCCTCTGCACAGTGGTCAAAAATGTGAAAAAAAGGTGATCGTTGCTTACAACTTTTTTGTTTTATATTTTATCTTCTAGGTGTTTTCGAAGAAGTTTTACAGTAGTATAATCTCTACAAATATAACTTCTAAACCGTTGGTCCGCTTTCATTGCTGTCTCCGACAAACTTATTTGAAATGCAAATCAAAAGAAATTTTGGATTGAGCGTAAAGTTTCTGAAACATTCATTTTTTGAGTTACAGGGTAAAATATGAAAATAAACCCTAAAAAAAAGTTTTTTTTTATCATAATTTTTTTCTGGTAATTTTGAAATCTTTAAAACATTCTAAAAAGTTATTAAAATGAACAAAATACATATTTTTGTTGAACATTGTAAGCATGTAATATGTATGTATTATGAGTTATATTGAGAAAATACATTAAATTAGTGCTGTTTCAGCCTCAATTTTACGAACAATCGGCAACTTTCGACAAAGCAGAATAGATGTATCTACTCGTGAGTGCAAACGATTTTCACAGTTTTTTATAGACAAAATTTGCATACAGTGCGAGCTGCCGAATGTTGTCGATTGTTCGTAAAACTGAGGCTGAAAAAGCACTAATTATATGCGTTTTCTTGATCAGAAAAAAGTTATGATAAAAAAACTTATTTTAAAGGTTATTTTCATGTTTTACACCGTAACTTAACTGATGAATGTTTTATAAATTTGACGTTCAAAACAAAGTTTCATAAATTTGCAATTTATGTAAATAAGTTTTTCAAAGACAGCAAAAAGATTGGACTTACGGTTTAGAAATTAGATTTTTTATCTCACTTATAGGGGGATCAATAAACAACATTTATAACATTTTCTTGTAGAGCTCATTCTATTGTAAATATTCTTCGAAAACACCTAGAAGATAGAATGTAAAACAAAAAAGTTATAAGCAACTTTGATTTATCGGCCTAGCGGTGAAAAGTGATGTCCTTTTTAGTAGGGACATCTAAAGATTATGAAATTTTTTTTTATATAGATGGATAGAAGGTTAGAAGAAATGAAAGATGGTGAAAATGAGCGGGTAGAATTTGTCTAGAAGCATTACCATCACATACCAAATTTTTGTTCCTCACGAGCCTACTACTATGAAGTGGTAGATACAGATAGAGTTGCATCTACCACCACACATTAGTAGGCTTAGCGTGGTCCGCCCCACAAGCGAGAACTTGTAGTGCGGACGAACTTCAAGTTCTCGCTTGTGGGGCGGACCACGCTAAGCCTACTAATGTGTGGTGGTAGATGCAACTCTATCTGTATCTACCACTTCATAGTAGTAGGCTCGTGAGGAACAAAAATTTGGTATGTGATGGTAATGCTTCTAGACAAATTCTACCCGCTCATTTTCACCATCTTTCATTTCTTCTAACCTTCTATCCATCTATATAAAAAAAAAAATTTCATAATCTTTAGATGTCCCTACTAAAAAGGACATCACTTTTCACCGCTAGGCCGATAAATCAAAGTAACAAACAAAAATTACGGTGGTTAATCTCTTCATAAAAAGTTATAAGCAACGATCACGTTTTTCACATTTTTGACCACTGGTCCCAACAGCGTTCAATTATCGAGCGAGTACTTTATTTTAAGTTAACATGTTATTCGGATGTTCAGTACATATTACACCCAAAAATGCAAATACAGTTATCGAAAAATTTTAAGCACAGCAATGAGCAGAAAATCAATAATTATTTCTAGCATGGCTTTTGATTGAGTTCTTAATTCTTTTATTCAAACACTTCGTAAACATAGTTTAGACTTTTTTTCTTGTCCAGTGCGGTACAATTTTTTAACCAATTTTTACTTTGTCAAATTTGCATAATAGAAATGCAGTATTCTAAGGATAGGAGCATTTCCAAACTTGGATATTTCCATTCGAACTAGAATTGAGGGTTAAATCGAAATGAAATAAACAGCTTTACATGTTAATTCGTTCTCTGGTGATTTCTCTTATATTTAAATGAACTTATATGTAAAATTAGTAGGAAGGACTGTTTTAAGTCATGTTCTTAGCCATTTAGCTAAGCTTATTAAAATATGAAATAAAAGTTTAATATTGTTATGAAACTTCTATTGGCTTCTTCTATGATTGTTTCTAAATAAGGGCTAAGATAGGGTTACCATATCCTTCAACGCCAAAAGAGTACGTTGAAATCATATTTCAAAATATTTAGGAGAAACGCGAGAAACCAGGAAATTTAAATCAAATAGTGACAATTAGTTGCTAGTTATGTGACTTACCTGGCAATTATGACTTTTCAAAATATACTTCTTCAAATTGAAAGTCATCGTTTTGAGTTTTTGTTCATTTTCTTGCAGATTTTTATTGAAAAGTCAAAGGTCGTTGGACTATTCGAAGAGATAGGGATAAGAACATCGCAAACATGAGAAAATGTTGCATTTCAAAAAGAGTTCAAATTGCTGTTGTGCTGTTTGCCAACTGTTCGGGCGCTAATTGCATATTCAAAGGCGCTGATTACACAGTTTATTTCGACGCCTAGCAGAAGCTCTTCTTATAAGCGGTTTTAAAACTCCATAAGCTTTTATATTTTACTCATAGAAAAGTACTGCTGATGAAATAGCAACGAAAAATTTAGATTTTTATCGATTTGTGATGCTTACATTTTAATTCATCGTTTTGAAAGCTCTACAAAGTAAAGAAACCTGAAGAACCGTGCCATGAATGCATAAAGTGTTGCATTTTTTCTGACTTCTTGTACATATAGGAACATAAACTTAAGAACTGGAAGAAATAAGTTCGTTTCTCTGATAAAATGTCTTTCAACAAAAAAAGAGTACATTCCGCAAGATTTGACAAAAAGAACAGTATGCTGATTTCTCGATCGCAAAAAAGTACATGTACTCTTAAAAGAGGTAAACCTAGGCTAAGAGATTATTTATTTATTTACATAGTATTCCGTCTCACGACATAACTTGACGAACATAATTCATAAAAGGCTAAGAGGTATGATAAGTTAATCAGCGTGGCACTTGGCGGTGGTGTGAGATGATCTTCAATTTTTTATATCGTCTAAGGGGGCATCCATAAATTACGTTACGCTCCAAGGGGAAGGGGGGAGGAAGTAAGCTCGAGCTTTACAAATTGTGACATAGGGGAGGGAGGGGGGTCAGGCTCATCGTAACGTAACGATTTTTTACTTAAAAATTTATGTTTCACACAATCAGCTTAAAATTTGTAGCTTCATCATGATTGAAACAGGTTTGTAACTTTTCCTCTTTAAAGATTCTAAGATAGACTCCATAAAATATGTATTTAATATCCGTGAAATAACCGTTGAAAAATCAAATATTAGGTATATCTACCCCATGGCCGTAGGAACGGGGGGGGGGCCCATGAAGGGCAAAAAATGCGAAGTGATTTTTTTTTCAAGAACATAAAATTTGAAATTCTAATCAATTTTTGTTGAACAACGAAAATGATTCAAGAGTAACAATAGTGTAATAATCTCGACTTCAGAACCTCAAAATCTCATTCCAGGTCCGCAATTCCACAACAGTTTAAAAAAAATTCTCACTTGTTGATAGTAATAAGTCCCAAATATTGAATCCCAATAAAGTTAGACTAAGCTTACCGGATTTTGACCAGATTTTCGAATCATATTTGCAAAGTCAAACGTAAATTTCAATTGAGTTCCTAGAATTATGTATCTTGTGTCCAGATCCTTTTTTTCAACAAATTTTGTCAAAATAAACATTCACGATTTGTTGGAAGTTTAAATATGATTCTGAATCGACTGATGTGTTTATTAAAAATAGTTTTCCATGTGTTTTTCTTCATAATATTAATGGAATAATTCCGAAAATTGCCTGCATATTGGACAGATATTTGAGAAAACTTATGTCCTTATGTGCCAGGTTTTAGGATAAAATTGGCTGAATTTGCCCAGCTCGGATACTCGCGGAAAACTAACTAGTAAATATTCAGTTTATTTTTCTTTATTCTCAGTTTGGTTCATCATTGGTATAGAATCCTGCTTCGAACCTTGGTGTTGCATTTCAATCTAAAATATGATTAATTTTCCATATTCAAACCTCAAAATTTCGGAATATGAAAAGAAAATATTTAAAATTCAAACCATTTTTAAGACTTGGATCTGAAATTTTTATCCTAAACTTATATTCAAAGTTGAAACAAAAGAAAGTTTCATGAGTCCAAAACTGAAAAATGTTTTTTTTTCAGGGATTTTCATCCAAGTGGGCTTATTCATCCCGAAATTGGAAAATGTGAAACAATTTCGTCATTCACAATTTTATTTAAATGTAAAAGTTCAATTACAATACAAAAAATTGAAAAAAACTCACATTGATAACCATGAATTCAGAATCAAATATAAAATTTCTGGTTAAGGTTTTGTGATACAAGTTTCGCTTTTTGGTTTCAAATTAATAGGATTTATTATTTGAAATTTAGATTCAGGTTTTGAATTTGGGTTCAAAATGCAGAATTCTGCACAAATGCAAAACTAATGTCCAAGGTTTTTATTCAAATTAAGCTTAAATTTAAGTTTTATAATCAATTTTAAAATATCAATGTGAAAATTTCATTAAGGGTTCAAATTGAACGAAATCGCAGTTGGATAACTTTGATAAGTGATTCTAAATTAAAATTTTAAATTTAATCAAAATCAGTTTAGAAACACAAAACTGGTGAAAATCACATATAAAAAGTAAGATCTGGATTCATTGATTTTTGAAAAATCTAGATTTTAATTTTGAAAACTTCAATCACAGAATTTAAATTATGAAATTTAAAATAATAATTTTTGAACTTGTTTCTTTTATCCTCAGGTAAAAATTCAACTAAAAATTTCAACACCATCTACATAAATTGCAGATTCAAAATCAAAGGTTCTATCTGAAATCTTAAATTTTAATCAAGTTTACAATAGTAGAAAATTTACTTTATTTGAATCGTAAACATATTTTTTTACTTTTATTTCTGAATATTTGATACATTTTCACCCATGCTTAACATGGTTATGCTTGCGGTTTGGAAGAATAAGCTTGCTAGTTTAAGTGAGTAAAAAAAGCGATCAAAATCCTTTTTTTTGTTTTGAATTTATAGTCGTTTATCAACGATGCAGTTGGCGCATCAGTCATTGCTAAACTTATCTGGAACAAATGTATTTGATGTTCGATGGGCTCGATCTCACGGACATCAGCTCAGGAGGCAACTGATTTAGCAACTGAGCTAAATCACGAGTCCCCATATTTTTGAAGCTTCATGAAAACAAAAATGGGAAACTCCTAGGACTTATTTTCAAAAATAAATAACTTTTAACATACTTAACATACTGGCAACACTCTCGAAGAGCCACAACAAAGTATTATTTCGTCGTGATAAATCGCTAATTTTAATAGGTCGAAGGCCTTTTTAATTGATGATTTCAATCTAGCCGAATAGTTGAACGCGGTTATCATATGTTTAAAGTGCAATTTACTACTTACGCGAACCGCGATTCCGGAAATCTCCTGTAAGTGATACCAAAGAATAGTGACATCAATGGTAGTACTAGAACATTATCGTCGTCTGTGGTCATCATATAACATCCAGTGTCTCAAATGGCAACGTTACTGTGCTCAACCTGCAGAAAGAAAACCACCGAAAGAGACAGATTAACCTGCTTCGGTGGATGCGGCGCTACAGTACACGCTCAGTGCTCAGATCTTAATGCAGCAGGTCTCACCGCTCTCAAAGATAATGCTTCTCTTGAGTTCACTTGTCCCAAATGCAGAGAACACAATCGTAAACCAAACAGCAGTCAGAAACCCATGGATTTGATGTGTGCAATAATAGAGCTTCACAAGAAATTCGATGATTTGCAACACATCCTCAGTACCGAGCTTTCTGCACAAATTTCACGGGAGATAAATAAACACCTAAGTGCCCTCAAGCCTCAGACTAAAACCACTAGCACTGCACCAATCACGAATAAGTCCCACCTTACGTTCGCTCAGATTGTCCAGAAACCCACCACTCCCCGGAATCTACGTTCTTCACCGTTAACTCCATCTCTGACTAAGAATGGCCCAGTAAGCGGTTCTTTGCGATCCGGCAAAACCCGTGTACTATCAACTCCGTCGACTACCAATAAAAATTTGCAGCTCCCCACCTCCACAGACACAAATAAACAACCGGATCTTTCGTCCAAATCGCCTCGACCTAAATCGTCCACCCTGATGAAAATCGACAAAACAGTTATAATAAAACCGAAAACTGTCCAGGATGCTGATACCACTAGATCGGAGATCCAAAAATCACTGAACCCTGTTGACCTTGAAGTTATTGATGTACGATCCCTTCCGAGCGGTAACCTTGCCATCAGATGTGCCACCATATCATCAGCACACAAACTTCAGCACACTGTTGAGAGCTCTCTCTCCGAAAAATTTGAAGCAGAAATGCAAACGGCTCTGAAACCGCGTCTGAAAATCTCCGGATTTTCGAATGAAATTTCCGGAGATCAATTGATAAACACCGTTATTCAACAAAACAATTTACCCTCTTCTGCCTCATTGAAAGTGATCTGGTTGAAACAGCTTAAAACTTCGCCCGAAACACAATCGTTTGCGATTATTGAAGCAGATGTAAACACCTTTAATCAGCTCTCCAAAATGAAAAGACTGAACATAGGGTGGAACCGCTGCACAGTTCATGAGCACATAGATGTACGACGCTGCTACCGCTGCTCCGAATACGGTCACTACGCAACAAACTGTACAAAATCACCATGCTGTCCGATATGCGCGGAGGCTCACCTTGTGTCCGAATGCAACGCAACGTGCGAAAAGTGCGCAAATTGTGATCAATTCAACCGAGCCCAAAACACCACAGAACAACTCGACGCTTCACACTCAGCCTGGAGTACGGCCTGCCCGATGTATCTGAAACGACTGAAAGCCACCAGGTCCAGAACAGACTACACTGCATAGCAAACACCATCACTGCCACAGAATCCCGATTCTCCAGTTCCAAACATCTCAGGACCCAACACTCTCAAACCAGTCGATACTCCTGGTTTCCCAGGTAATTTAATTTGCGACAGTATATGTTTAGTCGAAGCCCACACAGACACTACGCATCCAATAAGAGTTCGAAACTTGCAGCCTCTCTCGCACAATGTAAGAGCAACGTCTTGCTCACTAGATGATCAGAATGGCCACCAGATTCTTGGATACACACAATCAAACAACGCCCAATACAGCCTCACCGTAGACGATTTCAACAGCAGAAGCCCACACTCAGCTGACCAGGCGGTATACACACAAACAGTTGATACCCCTGTTTGGTCAGGTAAATGCAAGAACAGTATATGTCCGGTCGAAGCTCCCACGATACATACACATCAGTCAAGAGAACCCCCATTGCAGACATACCCAAACATCGCTTACCCCAACCAACGCTGTCGGATCTCACCCAACACGAACGCCTCGCCGTCAAACATCATGGTGTACTATCAGAACGCACGTGGGCTACGCACCAAGATTGATGAGTTCTATCTCTCAATATTAGACGTCGATCACCATATAATCGTTCTCACAGAAACTTGGCTGAACGATTGCATTACCTCGAACCAGCTTTTTGGGCAACGGTACTCTGTATATCGAAAAGATAGGGACCCACTCACCACCGGGAAGAAGTTAGGCGGCGGTGTTCTCATCGCTGTGTCTAACAAGCTACGATCTCACAGAGTGACTACTCGAAGTGGCAATCAGATCGAGCAATTATGGGTGAAAATCGCCACCCCCCAGAGAAATTTGTTTATAGGAGTCGTTTATTTAAGTCCAGATATCGCAAGTGACAATTCAATTCTTGTTTCGCACATGGAAAGCGTCACCGAAATCCATGACTCTATGAAACCACATGATCTACATCTTTTGTTCGGGGATTATAACCAACCAAACATTCAGTGGACACTTCACCCCAGCGGATATACCTACCCTGATCCTCTTCGCTCTTCGTTTAACGCAGCCAGCTCATTGCTTATTGATAAACTTTCATTTCTGAACCTCAATCAGATTAACACTGTCAATAACGTCAACAACCGAATTCTAGATCTTCTTTTGGTAAATGAAGAAGCGCTTACTAAATGTTCTATTGAAAATGCTATAGAATCGCTAGTACCCTTAGATTTGCACCACCCCGCCACTGTCACTGTTATCAAAAACGTCCCTATATCAGATTTCCGGGATAGCCAGCCACCAAGTAGACTTAATTTCAAGAGGACTAACTTCGTTCAGCTGAATTCAGCGCTGATGAACATCGACTGGACACCAATATACCAGGCTCACACTGTTGACGATGCTGTTTCACACTTTACGAGTACCTTGAACACTCTATTTGAACAAGTTGTTCCGAAATCTACAGTTGCTAGAAAACCAGCATGGTCCAACAGACATCTTCGCGAGCTGAAACACAGGCGAGCATCAGCATTAAAACATTATTCCCAAAACCGCAACTGCTACACGAAATCTGCTTTCACTAATGCTAGTAGTGAATATAGGAGGTATAATCGAGCTCTATACTCAAGGTACTTACTACGCATGCAACTGGATCTAAAACAGCACCCTCAGAAATTTTGGTCGTTTGTCAACGAAAAGCGAAAAGAGAAAGGTCTTCCCAAGGAAATGTTTTTAGATAACCACGAATCCACTACCACTGCTGGGCAATGCGAACTTTTTGCCACACATTTCTCGAGTGTTTTTATCAATGAAACCGTCGACCACACAAAGATTGACAAAGCGCTCATGCATGTTCCTGCAGGCGCTATGAACGTCGCTCTCCCCATGTATACCGAAAGGGAAGTTAAAGCTGCCATTCAGAAAATGAAACCATCCTCCAGTCCCGGCCCTGACGGCATTCCTCCGAATGTTTTGAAGAAATGTTCCGATCTCCTCAGCAAGCCCTTACTGTCAATTTTCAACCAGTCACTTGTTACAACTACGTTCCCAAAAGCATGGAAAAAATCGATTATGTTTCCTGCGTATAAAAAAGGTGACAAACGAAATGTTCGGAACTATCGAGGCGTTACTTCGCTCTGTGCGGGGTCAAAAGTACTTGAAATTCTCGTGTCTAAAAGCATTATGACTGTAGCTAAATCTTATTTATCATTTGATCAGCACGGTTTTTTTCCGGGACGTTCTATCAGTACCAACCTCACTCTATTTACATCTAACTGCCTGAAATCAATCGAACGGGGATTTCAAATTGACACTGTATACACGGACCTAAAAGCAGCGTTTGATCGAGTGAATTTTAAAATACTACTTGCTAAATTAGATAGGCTTGGACTAGCAACTCCATTCGTTAAGTGGATGAAATCATACCTCACCGAGAGGCACGTGTCAGTGAGGCTGGGTTTCAGCGAGTCATCGGTATTTAGTAACTGTTCCGGCGTGCCCCAAGGCAGCAATCTTGGCCCTCTACTGTTCTCGATATTCTTCAATGACGTGCTGATTACTCTACCCATCGCTTCCAAATTAGCCTACGCCGACGACCTTAAAATCTTCGCCACCATCGGAGAAGAATCGGACTGTTTACTTCTACAGAATATCATCGAACTCTTTAATACATGGTGTCATAACAATAGCCTGTGTATAAGCGTCGAGAAATGCGCCGTCATCTCTTTCAGTAGAAGAGTCAATCCTATCTACTGGAATTACAACATCTGCGGTACGCCCATAGAAAGAGTCTCGAACTTCAAGGATTTAGGGGTAATACTCGACGAGTCACTTACTTTTCGCGACCATTACTCCTACATAATCTCGAAAGCAAACAGAAACCTAGGATTTATGACAAGGATCTCGAAAGAATTTCGAGACAGCTACTGTCTTCGATCTCTATACTTTTCTCTAGTGAGATCAATTTTAGAAACCGCATCGATAGTCTGGAGCCCACATACCTCGTACTGGTCCAAGAGAATTGAAGCTGTTCAGTCCAGATTTGTTAAATACGCCCTCCGTTTCCTCCCGTGGAACAACCCCCAGGAATTAACTGACTACCATCACCGCTGCCGTCTGCTAGGAATGGAAACATTGTTGGAAAGAAGGCTGACTGCGCGTGCTGTTTTTATCAAAAAAATCATCGAAGGCGAAATAGACTCACCGGAGCTTTTACGTCTTATCAACCTCAACATTCGACCCAGGGTATTAAGGAGCCGCGAATTTCTTCAGATTGAATATCAACGAACAAACTACGGACAGAATGAACCACTTCGGGCCATGTGCAAAATATTCAATTGGTTTTTCGAGCTGAACGACTTCAACATTTCCATTCACGCTTTTAAAGCTGCGATAAGATCATCAGAGAAACTTTCGAATCTAGTGAACCTCATAAATAGACAAGCATTTTAACTGTTAGGAATTAGTTTTAAATTTCATGGAGACAAAAATTGTCAGATGAATAAATGTCAATAATAATAATAATAATGCAAAAAAACTTTAACCTGAGTAATTTGTAAAAAAAAATTGTACTTAGTATAGAAAAAAAATTTCATCAAACCCCCCCCCCCCCCCCCATGAGCTGGTTCTTCCTACGGCCCCGATGTACCCCCAAGAACTCAATTCAACCTTAAAACGGAAATTTTACTGTTTTTCTCAATTGATTTATAAAATGCAATTTTGATTATTCCGACAAAGTGGAGTATATTTTGCGTAACAAGCTATGCTCATTGAACAAAATTAAGTAAACAAGGTAGATCATCAACACATAGCACAAGCACATAGTAACTCGTAATAAGACAATCAATTTATTTTATCAAAGAGTTATCATCAAGCGATTTTGATAGATATTAATTCCGATTCAAAGAACGTTTGTTCCTTTCCAGTTCCTTTAAAAAAAAGTTTTGACCTTCAAAAATCAGTATTTAAAAACATGAGAAAGGAGGGGGGGGTATCTATCAGCGTTACGTAATTTTCAAAGGGGGGTAAGTCGAAGCGTTACGATTTGTGATATACGAGGGGAGGGGTAAACCCGCACTGGAATTCTTGTCCGCTAGAATATTTTAGAATTTGCTTGAACACGACTCACGCTACGAACCAAACGACATGATCAGATAAATTGAGAGTTTATAAGGCATCTTAGGGGATGTCGAGCAATTACGTAACACTCAAAGGTGGGAGGGTAGGGGCTATATCCAGCGTTACGAATTGTTACAAAGTTATAGGGAGGAGTTAATCTCAGATTTGTTTTTCAAAATTTATGATAACATTCTAAAGTTCTGGAAGGAACCTATTAGGATTGTTGGAAAATATTTGTTTTTTTTCATGTTTGTGACTTCAGAAGAATTCAGAATCATAGTTGGAAGTTCAAATCCGTTTTTTTTAAATTTCTTATCTCTCAAAATTGTGCTGTGCTCAAAACTTGCTGATGTCGATGGAAGATACTCACTTGAGGTGCACTTGAGCGTATTTGGTCACGTTCCGGTTGATGGAACGCTTGTCCTTGAACCAGGTGACTTTGGGTGGCGGCTGTCCGCTGACCTTGCACACCAGACGCACCCGTTTGCCCTCGTGCCTGGTCATGTTCGGCGTTAGGGAAGTTATCTTCGGTTCTTTACCTGCGGATGGAAAGGAGCGGAAAGGAAAAAACAGTAATTAATTGATTTATCTATCAGCGCAGCAGAGCAGAAGGTGCAGTTGTTTTCCTAGAACAAACGCTAATTTGCGTACGTACGAGAGTAATCAAACAGATTCCGGTTAATTTTTATTAACACTCTCCGACTTCGACGTCATTTCAGTTTATGAATAATACAAGACACAGCTGGTCGATCTGATGGATCATTATTAACCCCCTCATGGGAGGAGAGCTTCTTGAAAGGATTGACTGGCTGGTGGGCAGACAGAAGCAGGAACGGGCGGTTGCGGAAAATGGAAAATTGGCCAGTTATTATGGCGCGATGCTCCATTTTCCTGCTCCATCCCGCGTTAGACAGCCCCGCCAAACCAAACCAAAACCGAAGCTGAGCTGACGAGTTCTTGTTGGCTCCCAGACATGATCACAGACATATCTACACACAACATGACGACGACGAATGGCGGCGCGCGGTTTGGTACAAGACGAAATATAAATTTAGATGAGGTTTTTGAACTTGGTCGAATTCGTAAACACAGCGGAAGATGTGCGAAAAATATGATGTGGTATATGGCATTACCCATCGGATTTGGTTTTTCGAAAACAAAATGAGGAATAAAAAAAATAGACGTAACGATTGTCGGGGGGATTGTCGTCGCTCAGACTGCTCACAGACATTTTCATCGATTCGGGTTCGGGGTTGTTTTGGGTTGAGGGATTATTCCTCTCTGGTGATATTGAAAGCTGGCCATATGCTAGTACCTTTTGGTGGGTATTTATTCTTGTGTGGAAAATTGAAACTGGAGCAAGTTATTTTGTCATTTTTCGTCGTATTTGTTCATTTTTAAAATTCGAAGGATTTCTACTGTTGGTATGAAGAAGTATAATTGAAAGTGAGGGCTTATACATACATTAGGGTGGCTCTTAGCTGCATATATTGAAGCTTCGAGAAGTCACAAATTCACTGCTCCCACTCTCTTATATTGATTTATTTATCAAGATAACAAACTGTGCAAAATTTTACTTTAATATTATATCATCAAAGCGTAAACTTTTGAATAGTAGGGGCGAAGGAGATAGTAGGATACAGATGAACAATAGCAGAAATGAAAAGTATGAAATAATGATTAAACATTTTGATCGATATAAACATGGAAATGAATGGTTCTAGTTGAGTGTGTAAAAGACCTTTTTAGAAACGGTTAGAATATAGAAAGAAAGGAGGAAATAAAAATGTTCGTGAAGCATCAGTTGATTAACGCATTTTGGCAGTAACGGACGTTTTCCGAAGACGCCTTAGAAGGATCCGATCCATAAGTTTATATGAAAAAGTTATAGCATTTTCATAGTGTGGCATTTTCATACGAAAACTTTATTGCCACACTGTATAAGTATAGTTTAAGGGTTATTTTTACTGTCATTTTGTTCTGAACTTTTGATATAGGAACATTTTTCGAGGACATTTTCCAAGAGTATACCTGTTTAGAACAAATAGCAACACGCTCGAAATTCATTAACCATTTTATCGTTCAAAAGTAACCATTTTCACACCTGTCCGGATTAAGTTATTTTTCGGCTTCTTCCATAGAAGTCATTTTTTACCTTCTTTTGAGAAATGAGTGTGTGGTAAATTTTTTAACGCAAGATGTTATGGAGGAAAGTTTGGAAAATGGGTATTTTTCAACCAAATCGCAAAATGGGAGGGAAGCGGGCAAATTTGTTCTTAAAAATGCTAGAATTGGGATATTTTCTACTAGAATAAGAAAAATATTCCGGGTTTCAGAGCAGTTTATTTATTTTTGTACATTTTTATTGGACCCCAAATGGACATATTGGCGCGCACACACAAACACTCCCCAGTTGAAAAATGTTAGGCCTGGCGTGGTTTCCTATCTGAAGCAAATCCCGAAATCCTCGATTCACCACCAATGCTCGTTCCAGCAGCGCATTGGTGGCCATCGTAGTGCCCATCCGAACCCAACCGATCAGTTCGGTATTGACGAGACCGTCCACCGTCTGGGATCGCTGTGGACCGATCTCCTGCTCCAGAATACGTCGAATTCCTTTAGTGGGCGCATCAGGATAGTTAGCAGGATCCGTGGACAGTAGCTTAAGTCCTCTTCGCCGATTCGGGCCATTTCGTCCTCGATCCCTGGAGAACCCTTCGCCACCTGCGTTACGATCTCCCCTAGAATAGGGCTTCTGCTGCTGCTGCTGGCCGTTGCAGTTTGAGGGCAGTTCGATCCGATTCAGCTTTCCGGAGGGTTCGGAAAAGGGCTGTACTAGCTTCTTGAAGCCCAATTATCGGAGGAACCTAAATATTTAGCATTTTATTGGGAAAGAAATTAAAAAATAATTCATTTCGAGCATCTATACCATATTATTGAAAACTTACCTTCAGCAAAGGATATTTGCCGTACATTTTTTTTTTGCTAAGGCAACATCCGGCTTCAAAAGCAAATATTTCCAAAATGGTGATGATGAAATACCATTTTTTTTCAACCATTTTGTGGTTAATGATCGAGAACTTAAAAAAAGGGTTAAAAAAATTCTTGAAAAATTATTGAAAAATAACCATATTGGCGGTTTCTAAGCAAAACCATAAAATGGTTATTCAAAAACTATAAATGGTTAAAAAAAAATATACGTGTAGGAACCCTTTCAATTGTAAAAATTTGATGAAATAAAGAAATGAGAATAGTTATAGGGCCTACGGAATTCTATGAAGGTAAAATAGGTGCTAAACCAATCGTACTCAACTGTCCACGAAACGCAGAATATGACAGAATAAGGTAAGCTATTCTTTCATGACACCTGCGCTGATTTATTGTTTTCGTTTTGTTTTTGCCGGATGCCCAAAAAGGAAGAGTCGAATGCATCAAAAACACAATAATCGTGTGTCCCCACATTCGTACATGGCCAAGAAGCATTAAAACGCAAATAACTTCGGACATCAAAACGATTGCAGCAGACACATTAAGCTTTTGGCCACTAAGCTAGGTACATTTTGGCTGACTGACTGACTGACTTACTCTGGGGGGAGGTTCAATCGATTCGAGACCTGCCGATAGATATATGGACTTCAGACAGACCGTCGTTCTATTCAGGAACATTGACCGCATTTGGGACGGATAGGTTCGGTCGGGGACGATCAATTCATGCATCGGTTAGATCAATTGAATGCATATAGATTTATTTATTGATCGCCACCGGGATTGTGACGGATTGGGCCAGACCATGTTTACAACTTGTCTTCTCACAATTGTTTTTTTTTTGTCCGATTTTACATGTAAATTTAGCACTCTCCCCTGTAAATGTCATAATTTGTCATCGAACATATTAATTTTTATCCACACAAGACGGGTGGGTGGCAAGGTTTGGTGACCAATTTTGTGCGGAACATCCGTAATATCATTTAGGTCAACAAGAACGGTAAACTGATGAACCCTAGACTCAATTAGAAATGTTTAAAGTCACGTGTATTGCGGATTGCGGAATAGATTTCCTAAACTTGATCGTATAAAGGGGGAACACTTCTACAGTGTTTATCATCAACCCATATGGTCAGGATGATAAAATAAACATGTTTGGCAGTCAGCTGCTGGATTCTGTATAGTGTATCTGTCCTTAAATAACTAAACAAATATTCAGTTCTTGCGATCAATCAGCGCTGAAAGCCAATTAAGCCGAGTAAAGAATATAGCGTGTAACATGTTGATTAGTGTGCTATTATCCAAATGTCATTATTGGCTTTCAAAATAATCTTCACAAGAGCTCGCCTTCTAATGGGGAGATTGTTCCTTTTCAACCAAGTCGTGGGATGCAATATTTTGCATGGAATGGAAGCGTGCCAAAATGAATACATTTGATATTTCGTTTCAAAAGGAAAAATGTCATCAAGCGGGGGAAAATATTTTCTGGGCTCAATCAATATACAGAATGGAGTAAAGTTTTGTTAATTTGGAAATTGGACTGTTATGAATGTGTGTATCTAAAAAACCATTCTTTTGATCGAAACTTTCTGAGTATGAAATGAAGGTTTTCTTATGATTATTCATGGAATAATTTAAAAAGAAAATTTAGTTTTTGTGTAGAGAATATTTATAATTAATTGTTGGTGTTTGTGACAGCTCCGCGAAAATTGCCTTGTTAATTTTTATTTTTTAGTTGAGAGGTGTTATTTTCAAATAAAAAACACAAAATCAGACCATGTGAACGTGGTCAGATCGAAGACAAGATTTCTAGAAAATTATCCGTTTTAATTAACAATGGCGTTACTAAATTTCATTTACGGTAAACGAATTGCCACCAAATCGGCCTACAAAACAGCCTCGAGAATTGGACGGGACTGTACTCGATTAATTTGAGCTTGAAATGAATCCGTTTATCCTGCCTTGGTGAGCCCGTTCTGATCTATATTATTGATTGATTGTTTGATTAGAGAGACTTTAAACTTAGAAGTTCATTCATCTCTAAGATCTATATTATAATTTGTATATAAAATAATCTTATATCTTCAGTCAGCTTATTTATTGTTCGTTTAACATTCCTCAATTGATTTCCTCCTTATAATGTTGCCTTAGCATCACGAACTTTACCGGATTTGTGGATTTTGATCACAGGAACTTAATCATTTACACGTTATATCGAAATCTTTTGTAAACTGATTCTTTCAAACGTTGTGGAAGTATCTTGAAATGCTGTTTCCTATGTAAAGTGGTTTAATTTTATACGCCAATCATACACAGCAAAAAATTTCTAAAAGTACACGGAATCTAAAACACGAGTGATCTATTTTTTCTTGAGTGTAATTACAAAAAGATGTAATTTTAAACTTCTTTCGATGTAATATTAGTCTGTTTTCCAAAATTGAATAGAAATAAACTGTTTTGATTTAATTTTACACTGCATCATGCAAAAATCAACCGGTCAACGAAATTTATATCACAAACAGTGTAAAATTATATCTGTTCGATTTAAAATTGAATGCAAATATTTAAATTGTGCCTTTTTATATTTCAAGTTAGTTTGCGCGTCGGACACAAAGTAAACAAGTCGGAAAATTATTCGGAAACGAGTCATTTAAAGGCGTAGCTACAGGAGCACTTTAAGAGTCTTTAAAGTAGTAAGTTTATGAGACGTGAAATAAAGAATATGGTTGAAACTGATAAGTTTTCTCTCCATTACAGCAAGGTCAGATTTTTCGCAGCGGCTGATATCCGGCCAGTGATTATCCGGAGAAACTTTTGTCAGAACAATTCGAGTGTGCAGGATGCTGACCGAAAAATTATGATTTCCGGAACCATTCGAGGATGCTGATCATGCTGATTCGAAAAACATCCCCGTGCTGGGAATCATCGGATGCAACAACAGCCTGACGCTATCCGAATGGTTTTTATGTTCAGTTTTGTAAATAAATGTGAATTAAAAATCATACATGCGGCGTATTTATTCAAGACAAAAGCAAAAAACTTAATATTTAGAAAAAATATCAATAATTACGATAATAAATTTTAAAATTTACATCCCTGTGTATTTTTACACGACGGCTTTTGTGATCCAATCTCGTGCATTGATTTCGATCTAAATTTACACGCCTCAAAAATTACATCCTCGAAAAAAATACACCGTGATAGAATTTTACATCAAAATCGATGTTCCGTTTTCGTGCATCGTTTTCGATCTAAATTTACACGAATTTTTCTTGCTGTGAGTACAGATTTCACACGCTTATAAAAATTTCGACAATCTTATTGCTGGTACAAACTTTTTAAATAAGAAAACCAATGTTATAAATCTATCATTAAAGAATGAAAATATTTTAAAACGAAAACTTTTATAACGATCCGTACTTGAATTTCATTATTGCCAATATGAGAGTGCACTTTTGTTTTTTTTTGATGTGTTAGATTTAGAATTTCCTTTTATTTTTTACAAAATGAAAAATTTTTCGATCTATTTTACTTTTTTAATGAAATTGTTAGTTTTTCTATAAATTCCTGCTTAACGATTTTATGATAAACAGAATTATGCAGTTGTGCAGTTATCACCAACAGGACAGGACAGGAGATTGGGTTTGGTGTAGGTGGCGATTCTGTGATTGTATGAGACTCCCCCTACTTGAAATAGGAAGTGGAAAAGGGATTAATTAATTAATTAATTGACCGTAAGCTAAAGTGAAGTTCTGTGATTGATTGGGAGTTTCTACTTTTGTTTTACGAAGTTATAGGTTGTACCCAGCTACAGAAATTCAAACTGCTACATTGCAGGTAACTAAGCCAAATTGCTTAGTTTTTCAACCGTTTACCAATAATTTTACTGATCATTAACCCCTCATACTATCCACAGAGTAGACGGAAAGATACGAAGGCAAAATAACTGATCTTACAGCAACCCAATTGTAATAGTCTATTCTCTATTTGTTATTGCGGTTAGTATAATGTTGGTAAGTATCGTAAATTCCTAATTCCGTAACAGCATTTTATGTATCAATTTTTCATATGTACATACTTTTCCAAATGGCATAAAATAGAATATATCCGTATTCAAAATATTATATGAAGCGTTTGGTAGGGATCTCCACGCTTAATTCCTCCCCTGTATCCTGTATCTTTCGCGGTTTTCATGGTTGGCCTGGCCGTAGTAATACCTGCAATGCATAGCAATATGTAACAGATAATACGCTGAAAAGAAAAATGAAAGACGTAAGTCTTCCATTTACCAGAATGCCAGAAGAAGAAGAAGAAGAAGAATATTTATACTTTATTATTGGTAGCTCCCATTGATCGGCGTACAATTTTTTCAGTTATGATAATGATCAGTTTTCTCTAAAAGATAAAGTGGGGCAAGAGTACGCAGGCGGAAAAAGTACGCACAAGGCTTTTACAGTAAACGACAACACTGAAACTAGCAACACTGTACCGGTTTGACAGGTCATCGAGTCAGCTGATCATACGTATTTTTGTTTGTGGTTTTTTTCGCGCACGTCGGAGAAATGAGGTAAGTTTTAGTTTTTCCAATTTTTATGTTTTTTTTCCTTTATTATAGAGGCTTTCAGCCTCGGGCTGGTTCGTTTCTTTAATTTTTATGTAATTTTATGCATTTTTGGAAACATTATTACACTTTGTGGAAATTCGCTAATCAAATCTGCATGTGTGACAAAGGACACATATTTAATACAGATTAAATCTGTGGAACACTCATGTCAGGATATGATCGGAATATTTAGCACTTTTAGCTTTTTCACAAATGGTCGTAGGGGGCAAGAGTACGCAGGTTTGGTGGGGCAATAGTACGCGTTGGTTTCCTTCGTCTTTTTGATAGCATTTGGAAAGCTAACCCAAACAATAATGATGTTTTCAATAATCAGGACGTACAAAAGGAAAACCAGCCGGAAGATTTGCTCTCCGGAGATGCTGGAAAACGCCAGGCAGCGGCTGAAGGACGGAGATCGAAAGGGCCGGATTGCTGAAAGCCTCGGGATATCGGAATCAACCTTGCGTAAACGCCTTGAGAAGGTAATCAACAGAAGATATTTTTGTATTGAATTGTGAATAACAATCATTTTTCTCGACTAGGGATTCGGTGCTGAAAGCCATGGACGATTCACTTCAGTTTTTACTCCTCAGCAGTCAGAGGATCTCGCAAATCACTGCAGAGCGCTGGACAGTGCTTTTTACGGTCTGCCTTTCAGTGATTTGCGTCGTTTCGCCTTTGCCTTTGCTGAAGCGAACAGCGTTACCCATAAATTCAACAAGGAAATAGGAATGGCTTGAAAGGACTGGACTATCAGTTTTATGAAGAAACATCGTTTGTCCTTGCGAACACCACAGCAAGCCTTGCTCGAATGATGGGCTTCAACAGAGAGCAGGTTAACGTCTTTTTCAGAAACCTAGCTGAATTGATGACTAAGTACAATTTCTCGGCTAAGCGTATCATAAACATGGACGAGACAGGCATGTCCACTGTTCCAAATTGTGCGCCGAAGGTTGTCTCCAGCACATCAAAAAAGGCGCAAGGTTAGTTCAGCGGAAAGAGGTGAAATAACCACAGCTGTGTGTGCGATGAGCGCAGGTGACGATTACATTCCTCCAGCCTTGATCTTCAAACGGAAGCGTGAGAAACCGGAACTGATGGACGGTGCTCCGAAACATTCAATGATGATGGTGTCAGACAGCGATTATATGAACGGTGAGTTATTTTTCGAATGGATTAAACATTTCAAAAAATTTGCCAAAGCATCGATGGATGATCCAGTTCTGCCGATTCTGAATAACCACAGTTCCCATTTGAACCTGAAAGCAGTGCTTTTTTGCCGTGAAAACGAGATTCACATGCTTTCGATCCCTCCTCACAGTAACCATAAACTACAACCATTGGATCGCTGCTTCTTCAAAGCTTTGAAGACATCATTTTCGAATGAATGCAGCAATTGGTTGACCGCCCATCCGGGAAGAGTGATTACACAATACCAAATAGCACGGCTATTCGGTTCTGCATACAAGAAATGTGCTACAAAGAAAAATGCTGAGAACGCTTTAGAGGTTTGCGGAATTGTACCGATGAACGCTGGAATATTCACTGACAAGGATTTTGAACTAAGTGCAGTGACAGATGTTCCCCAAAATCCTTTTTCTGATATATTGCCGAAACAGCAGGTCGAACCGAAGTGTTATGAAGCTTCCGATCCACTGCCTTCAACTTCAGGGCGAGTGAAATCCATTGATTTATGAAGAACCACTGAATCTTTCGAAACGATCATATGTGACTCCTGCAGAGATTCGACCACTTCCGAAGCGTAAGGACCCTCAACAAAGACAAGGAAGAAAGGCCAAAAGTCTGAAATCATCACGAGCACTCCCGTCAAGCAAAAATTGGAATCCAATCTTCAACAGAAAAAGGCAAAACCACCGACGAAACGCAAACTTGCAACTGAGACAGTCCCTGCAAAGGGAACCAACACGACTATGAAGGAAAAGCCTTCTAAAGGCCTTGAGGCTCCAAAAGGAGCAAAGAGACCACGAAAGGCAAACCCTGCCTGAAGCTCTTTCACCTCTGTTTGTTTTTTTCTTCGATTTGATTTTATAAGAGAATCTATGGAATATGAATTCACTGTTTTTTTTAAACTATTGTTTATGAGATAAAGGTTTTGTTTTGTTTTGTTTAATAATCGATTATAATGATTCAAGACCTTCAAGACCTATTTTATGCGTACTCTTGCCCCACTGGTGGGGTAAGAGTACGCTTTGGTAATTTTTGAAAAATTTGATTTTTTATCAATGTTTACAAACATAATGAAAACTTTTTGCGTCATCCAATCAAGGTAAAGAGCCTTAAAGCATGGATCACTACAAATCTGGACGCACTATTTATTTTACCATAGTGCTCCTAGTTGTCGGATCTGGAATGTTTTGGCAGCACTTTGTAGAGGAATGTTTCTTCTACCAGTGCTGAAAATTTCATTACGATTCGGTTTGTTTCAAAAAAGTTACACGTGATGGAAGCCGCGAGATGAAAATAAATTTTGAACACCCACGTCAAAAACCCGAAAAATATTGAAAAATGAGCGGGTGACGGAGCACGTTTGAGGATGCCTTTTAAAAATCAGGATTTGCGGTGGACACTGTATCTCAGCACAGAATCATCTGAAGTTAAAAAACCAGAGCAAAATATTTTTAATAGATGTTTTTCTGGACCCCAACGTTTTTATTTAACTTAAAAAATTTTTTTATGAAATTTTTGTGGCTGATTGAAGTAAAAACTACGATTTTTCACGAAAAAATCCGCCATTTTTCACATGTAAAATCCCCCAAAGTAAAAAAAAAACAAAAAAGAAAAACGTTGGGGTCTGGTATTTTATATGTACACTGCAAAAAATCGACACTTTGATTTTATGTTTCATTACACATACGCTCTTTTAATTCATTTGCTATATGATACAAATAAAATTTATGTTTGAATTATAGCTTGTATTCGAATAAAGTATTGAATTTATATGTTGACACATAGCTTTTATGATTTTCATTTTTTGAAAGATTTCACGAATTCAAAATGGCTGCAATTGGGAAAAAACTTGAGCTGTCGCAGGAGCCGCAAATTTTGTTTTAGTTTTAAACACTTCAATAATTCTACCGTCTGCGGGATCAGCGGCCGGGATGATACCACGCTGCGACGATAATTGCTTGCACAGGTGAGTTTTTCATTCTATTGGTTTGATTGATTCTATTTCTATTGAAATCATCTGCTTTCAGATCAAAATTGTCAAACCTCCGGCTTGGATTGTGAAAAAAAAAACTTAAAACGAACGGCTCTGATGATGACCCGCCGATGATGGACAGTAGGCAAGGTGTTGAACTAGAAACATCATGTTTGAATTTGTGAAATAAATAACAAAATTAAATTATAAATTATCATAAAAATCGAATTTAGTAAACTAAAAATCATCTGCACAATTTTAAACGCCAGAAAGTAGACTAAAAAACGAGCTTCAAGCGAATATTTCACACATTTAAAACCTATGTGTGAAGTTTTATAATGTTCATGCTGTACATATACCACTGAAATGTTTCCAGAAACTTATGTGTGGCACATATTTTTTAATTGGCAGACAAATTGCAAAAATCTATATAGGCAGACACATACCCCTAATGTGTCGAATTTTTGCAGTGTAGAAAATATGTTCCAAATTTGAAAAGAATGGGATAAGTAGTTTTCAAATGACGATGTCCACGGACTTTTAAAATGTGCTTTCGAGAAAAACGCGTTTGAAGTTTCTGCTCTTGCTTTCTTGCAGTATTAGATAGGAGGAGATAAAGGCCTATAATTTCTACAGTTTTGCTTCAATTGACTTGAAAATTTGACACAACATTCTTGAAATGTTCTACAATAAGAAAATAAAAAAATAAAAAAATCGATTTTTTTGAAAGTGTTAGACCCTACCCCCCTCCCCCCCCCCCCCCTTAATTACTTTGATCGATACTTTTTTCTTTGAAGAGATACAATAAGCACACAACTAAGTGCGTACTCTTGTCCCGTTTTACTCTAATGCTTCGTCTAATCGGTATTCCTCATTCCTCATCGGTATTCCACATTCCTCCATAACAGAAACTGAAAACTGGATTATTCAAGATGTTTCGAATTTTACAAGCGTTTATTATTTTTGTGACACTAAATTAGGCTTGCCAGATACTTTCAGAAAAAAGCGGGACATTTCACGAAAAAAAAGCGGGACACAGCGGATAAAAGCGGGACATTAAAGAAAATTTTAAAAATTCTTAATTGTGTAGCTAAACTTATACGTTTACCATCAGCCAAAGTTGTTCGTACAAAGTACACTAAGGTTTTTTTTAACGCAGATTGATTTTGCTCAGATTTTCTTTAATGATTTCTATTTACAGTTATTTTTGCCATATGCACCGTTTTTTCACGGTTCTTGCAAATCAACAAGTTATTTGAGAGGAAATATTTTACGTCGTACATGTGACTGGCGGATATGATACCACGTTAAAAACCATAGAGTAATTTTAATAAAAAATTAGATTATCAAGTATTTTGTTCAAAAGTATAAAAACATCAAGAAAACTTCCTTCTTTATATACTTTGGACAATTGAGTCGAAAAAGGTGGTGTATAATGTTTGAAAATACACTAAATACGTTTTATCAGGAATGCCACACGCAAAATCTGCCAAAAACATAGTGTAATCATCGTAAGATTGAAATAAAAGTAAACCGAATAGTTGAAATCGTAAATTGCGTAGTTTTCAAACGAAACTCCTCTTTAAGGCTTTTGAAAACATCGGAAACCAGAGTTTTCGCCACGACCATTGTGTTTCTTCCACAGTGTCGTATCCGGTGGAATAGCTTTCTTCAATTCTCTATATTTCCTGTTAGTCCTCACAACGTTTAACCCATTCGAGACGGCGACTTTTTTCGAACGCGTCCCCCAGGAGCCAAAAATTTTTATTCTTTGATTCGATCAATTTTTATCTAAAAAACATAAATACAATGAAATTTTCAAAATTTAATCGTAAATTTACGAAAAACGTCCATTGCACACCGTGTGTGCAGTCCGCTCCTCGAAATAAAATTATTTCGAGGAGCCGTATTGCACACACGGTGTGCAATGGGTAGAAAAATGAAAATACACCATTTAAAACATGATTAACCTTCGTTTCAATTTTTGTTTGGTTATAAAAGAAAAAAATATAATGCAATGAATATTATGTAATGTGGTTTGAACCAACAGTTAGTGTTTTTAAAACTTTTTTCAATAAAAATGTGTTTACTCTTGTGATTTATGACGCTGGTTTCTACTTTGTCTGTTTCTACCCAATTTTTTCTCCTGTGGTTTTTTTCTATCCGAGAACTATTTAAGTAGTCTAACTATTAAACTCCGGTTAACTTATTCTTGTATTGATTCAGAACTATATTTCATCAAAAATATGCAATGAAAAATTTAGTGTTCATCACATAATCTTCTATACATTTTTCTGAATAGCACCTTGGAATAAGGGTGATTTGTCCAACATTTCATGAAGGCACATCGAACGGAGCGTTCGAATTTTTAAAAATTTAATACAATATAAAACTAGAATTTCCTAGAAATTCATAAATTGATTGTTTGAATACATTTCATGAAAAAAAAGAAATTCAATGATGATGATATTATAAGCAAACACTTACAGAGCTAATCCAATCCATTTGGATTTTTTAAATAAATTATAAAAAGTAACCAATAATTTAAATTTTATTTGATCATTCGATAGCTAACGTAAATAATATTTTCAACTATAAGATAGAGATTTCAAGAACACCTTTGTGAAAGTAGAATCTACTAAAACTCCCGCCAAGGGCTAAAGAACCCAATAGCACACTCTAAATCTTGAGAATTTAAAAATAAGACTTTACAATACGGAATTCACACTAACGCTATACACCAGGTCCAAGATGCATATCAATTTCACTTATTCTCTCCACACCATAACCTAAACAATCAACAACGCAAACTTCCACAAGAACAGCACAAATAGCCTGCAAATGCCCTATTGTCTGTATCGACAATAGTCTGTACGAAACGAAAATCTGTCTGCGCTGCCTAATTTTATGTCATTCTCATCCCCAGATATTTTGAAAACATTTTCATTCACAGTGAAACCATTGTCAAATTATGTTTACCTATGCTTTACAGATTCTATTGGTTCAAGAACCAATAAAATTGGTCCACTAGTTTCATCAAAATCATGAAAAAGTTAAAACAACTTCCATTGCACACACGGTGTGCAATCGGTCTTATAGCCTCGGAAAGTCATTGCACACACGGTGTGCAATCCGTCTCGAGTGGGTTAACTTTATTTCCCACTTAAATCTTTTCAAAATGTACATAAGAGTGCCCCAAATTATCCGTCTTTTTTTAATAAGTTATGCGCTGCTGGCTAAAATTAATCCTAGGCCTAGTACATGACCTCATTCCAAATATGGGCCAAATCTGATCGCGGGAAGGGGTCGCTCAACGAGCCTGATGTTTGTATGGGATTTGAGACATTTTGTTCGGGAGAAACATGAAAACCCAGTTTTCATCAATAGCTTTAGTTCCCTTCGGTCGATTTCTTTTGAATACGGTTTTTCTTAAAGCCCGAGTTATGACAAATATGTAATTTCATCCGAAGACGGCATTTCGATAAAAGTTAAGATAAAGATGTTATAAGGCTTCAAAAATGGGCTAACTTTTTCAAAGGATCATCACTGTTAATCAGTTAATTTTAAGGTTTTATTCCATCGCACTTAAGGTAATGAGTATGTTTAACATTTCCAAAATACACTTTAACGAAATTTTTGGCATTCTTTAAATTCGAACGCATCCCATGAACCAAAAGTGCCGTATTTATTTAAATGATCGACACGATCGTCTACAATGTTTCAGCTAACGGTCAGTTTTCCTTTGCGGAATTTCAAAAGGATGTAAATATTTGGGCCAGACTGTTTACTGATTTGATTACAATGAATGGAAAAAAATGTGGAAGCTTACATAATAGTATTGTATGGGTTGCACATTTGCGAGACGCCGTCGTCGTTGACGAATCAGGAACCGAAGGACACAAAAAATCGTCTGATCGATTGATTTAAACAGAAAACCGTCGAAAGCAGTGTATGAGTAGTGCCAAAATATAAAACATGATTCAATCTTTTTGATTTCGAACGCGCCGGCCGGCATGCATCTTTGCTGGCGAGAGAACAATTCTTCCATACATTTGTATGAAAATGATCGATTTGGTGCACAGTTAGCACCACCTTAGACTATTCAGTCGGTGAAAGATTGCACATGTGGAAATCGAAACATGATACAGTGTTAGCTTAATTTTACACATTGTCAAACTTTCTATTATTCATTTCTGAAACATCGGTGGGAATGTCTCCAATGTTTGGCACGAATGTATCACTTTTTTCTTATTTAACAAGTAGTTCCTGAAGTTGGTTGCTATCAAACATGTTTAGTGAAATTATCATCAGTTTTCGACTTGAGAGGTAGCCAAAAAATGATAGATTCACCAAATTAAATGAACACTGTACCTAGCCGTTCATCGAAATATACTGCAAAAACCGCGTGGTCAAGTTCGAAGCTCCAGATAGATATAAAGACTGGAAGCTGTTAAAAACGAGAACCGCGGGAAAAATCAAATTCCAAAAAGCCAACCACACAATCCGTGGCATAATAACAGCGGCAACAAATAAACAAATCATTGTTTGCAAATTATGGTCTTCGAATGCGAGAGCATATACAGAGGAATATATTTCGCTAGGTTTGATGTATCACACACATTTTTTTTTCGGGCGGAAGCCGCCGACGACTTCTGGGATCTGTTTAGCGGGCGATATTTGGATTCATGTCCGGGGAATACTATAGGCACGATATTGACCGATTGATTGATTTGCGATTTGCTGCCGACTGGTGTTATTGTTGGTGTTTTGATTGTGATCATTTTATGCTTCTGATCTGTTGCCGAGCGGGTTTTTTGCTTTGCATTTTTATCACGAAGCAGAAGAGATGCAAAAGGGATTTTTGAATTACAAAATTCTGAATAAAATGCCAGAAACATTGAAAACAGCTTCGTGTTTTATGCGTGAACACGTGAATTTATGTGAATACAGTTGATTTTTCTATACTTTAACTTTATTCACAGAAAAGGAGTAGGCGTTGGCCCAAGTGCATCGCACGTGTTTTTTTTTTGTTTTCGCATAAATTTTTAATTTTTTTTTCTGAATAATTTTATTGTTTCACCTTGTAATCATTAGAGAAATGTTTTAAAATGTAACTAACGAGTAGTCGGATGTGATTATCGAAGTGGATAAACAATCTTGTGACTTGATGACCGATTGCTGCGTAGAATTCACTTTCCCGCAGGAAAAGTTAAATTTAAGTGCTCAAGCATTAAGTACCTGCACTTGGAAAATCTGTAATTGAAATGAAGAGTTAATCACCGTAATTTGATTTATGAAATTATTTTATCGGCTATATATAAGTGTTCCCGTATCCGTGGTCTATTCTTGTGTCTAATTTATACACGAATTGGACCTACGAAATTAGGATCCAATCCAGTGAAAAAATCATGTTATATTAACTGTCAAGATCTTCTCAGAATTCCGTAAAAATGGCTAATCAGTTTTGGACCAATCATTATACCGATTCTAAAAAAAGTTGAGTTGAAACTAGTATGATAGACCATGGATGCGGTTGCTTTAGTCGGAATTTGGTTCTAAATCGGCTGTTAAGTTACTTCAAAGCTTCAAAAATCATTCGTTGTAAATTTGTATTTTCAAGAAAGAGTGTCAAAAAACGCAGAAAGACTCAAATCGGCCTAAAATTGCAATTTCACGGCGTTTTTTCTCTCTCATTTTAGTTTTATCTCGAGGATGACCGAATCTCCTGCCAACCCACCTTCCCGGCAACATCCGAAACGTGTGTGACAAAACCCGCGGAGACTCATCGCGTGATGAGCCGTACGTTCGACGACAAAGTCCTTGTACGATATTCACGAGTCGTGTTATATAAATAATCTATCTTCGCGCAACAACCGCGCCACACGGCTAAGCGTAGGAAAATGGGAGAGGAAAATCAACAGCAGCAGCAAAAAAAAAACGGAAAAAGATAAATCAACGTAGGTACGCGCGGGTGACTAAAAATCAATGACGCGTTCGCAAATGATGCGATTTTTTTTCGCTGTGTTGCTAGAACAGTTGTGACATTAACGAATTTGGAGCAACACAGCAAAAATATTGTTTAAATTTGAGAGGTTGTTTTAGGATCAAATTAAAATTTCACAGTTTGCATTTTAATCTTACCCGCCTTTAAAAAAAATCGTTGAAAAATTGTTCATTTTTCCTTGTTTTTATAACGATGAGAATTGATGGGAAAATTTCAATTCAAGACCATTCGATTGTCTATTCACTCATTTCCAAATGAGGCTACGGTTGCTGACTTTATCATTCAACATTTCAGAGACTAGATAGTTAACGTGTGGTTTATACTACCGGTTGCTAATCTTCACTTGTTATATTTTCTGCCTAAAACGGTGCTCAGGAGCACTTTTCACGCTTCAATCACCAGAAAATATATCTGCCATCATAAATCAAACCGCAACGCGCTCGCCAACTTCCCATCCGTTCAACACTACACCTCCGAATTGGTGGATTTTCGATTCGAGAAATGGTTTTCTTTTTAGTCCCGCGCGAGCCGAAAAGTTTGCATGGCTGATTCTGCAACTTTGTTGCACGAGCGTGAGTCGAATTTCTGTCTACCGACTACCTTGCTCCCTCCCACAATTGATCTGATTGTGGGAGTTTGTTTAACTTGCTTTGGGATAATCACTGTGCTGCCACCTGGTTTCGCAAAGACCTGTGACAAATCAAATTTATGAACACAATGTTAGTTCTGTATACAATAAGCCCCAGGTGTGTTCCCTCTGAAATATTTATTTCATATAGTTATTTATACAATGAAACACATCTTACATGTCGGCATCTTATGGGATTCGAACGCAAACGTTTTCTTGCTGATATCGGAAATCGAACCCAGTACACCTGGGTTACCAGACTCGCGCCAGCCTATGCGGTAGACCACTTCAGCGCTATTTTAAGAGAAATTTTACAAGGTGAGCAAAAAATCTCTTAAATGATTTTGGATTTAGTAGTAGTAGCTAGGCTTATGGTCCTTACTGGAAAATAAACTGAAGCAAAAAAAAACTTCTCTTTTGGTTTCCAATCAATCAGTGAATTTAAAATATTTATATTAAAGATTCTGTTTGAATAAAATATTTCAAAAAATTTCAGCATCACGAAACCTACCAAAAACTTAGTTTTGTTTCTGCATCTTTTCATTTACTGCAGCGCCTCTAGTTGTCACATCGCGAATCTATTGACAGTGTTTTGATCCGGAAGGTTTGTTTACTTAGTGGTGAAAATTTCATCAAGATTGAAGCAGTCAGTCAAAAGTTATCGACGATGGAACGCGAAAGGCGAGAGAAAATTCTGCAAACTCACGTAGAGAAACCGACGTGGTCAGGGGTAAATATCGCGAAATTCCTGAAATATCCAAAATCGACTGTAAATTCGGTGCTGCAACGTTACCGGGAGACCCTTACGGTGGATCGAGCAAAACAAACCAGGCGTGAAAGTGGAACATAGGACCGGAAGTTGCGAACAAAGGTAATTCGATCAGTTCACAATAATCCTGGAATCTCCTTGCGTGATTTGGCGAAAAATTTCAAGACGAACCACAGTACAGCTCGACGAATTTGTTTGCGAGAAGGCTTGCGGTCGTATCATGCAAGCAAACATCCCAACAGGACGCTGAAACAAAACCTGGTTGCCAAAACCAGGGCAAGGAAGTTGTACGAGAAAGTGTTGACCAAGTACAACGGATGCATTTTAATGGACGACGAAACTTACGTTAAAATGGATTTTGGACAAATACCCGGTAACAAATTTTACCGAAGCGTAAAGGGAATGTTGTGGGTAGATTCAAGTTTGTTTTCGCAGATAAATTTGCTCGTAAGTTCATGATTTGGCAAGGAATCTGTAGTTGTGGGAAGAAGACTAAGATTTTTATCACTGGGGACACAATGAATGGAAATGTTTACAAAGAAGAATGTCTTTTGCCATGGGTTTTGCCACTCAATCCGTCCCACAAAGGTCCGGTGAAGTTCTGGCCGGACCTGGCAAGCTGCCACTACAGCCGGGATGTCATTAAGTGGTATAAGGAGAACAAGATCGATTTTGTCGAATAAAGTATCAATCCACCAAACTGTCCGGATTTTCGTCCCATCGAAAAATATTGGGCAATAGTTAAGGGCAAACTGAATAAATGTGGCAGAACCATGAAAAAACCCGCTCAAATGGAAAAGTGGTGAAACAAGATGGCGAATGAGGTTACCAGCAGTACTGTGCAGAAAATGATGGGTGGTATCACAAAAAAAGTTCGAAAATTATCCGACCAAATTCTATGTGAAACAGATTTTATCAGTCGCTGCATGGCAGCAAAACTGACAGGGTTTTGAGTTTGTCCAAACGTTGCAATCTTTTGATTTATGATGCCGTTGTCCAGAGGACTTTTTAACCTGTTTCACCAAATAGGTATATGGATGTATGTAGGCCCACCTGATTTCACTTCCTCTGGAAATCATCTGAAACTTCCGAAAGGCATTGAAATAAAGCTGATTGCATTTAGAAATGGGTTAGTTACGAATGCGTGTATCTCATAAACCGTCCATTTGATCGAAATACTTTCTATGAATGAAATGCAGATAATCTTATGATAATTCATGGAAAAAATTTGAAAAAAAAAATATTTATTGGTTTTTGTGTGAAAAATATCTACTTTTTTCTTGGTATCTCCCATCGGCCGGCGCACACTTTTTCCAGTCATGATATTGATCAGTTTTTTCAACTAAGACTTCGTTTAATCTGTTTTTTTTTGGTGGCTGTATCCTCCTCCTTCAATTTTTGCTAGTTTTTGATCCAATACTTTTCTTTAAGAAGAAACTAAGGGCAATTTAGTGGATACAGCTGTTTGAAAACTAACAAAACTTGATTATTTCAGACAGTTTCGAAAAATCTGTCAATTACGAAGTAACACCATCATGAGATTGAACTTAAAGTTTAATCGGTTAGTATCAGTGTTCGGCACAAAAGCGCTAATCCGCTATTTGCTAGTTAGTTCGCTAACTTTTCGTTAGCGGTTTAATTTTGCCGATAAATTTTTATTGATCTAGCGAATTAAAAAGTTCCTCTATTTTTTAGTTCCGCTAATCCAAGACCGCTAACTCCCATATATTTGTATCAATCTCTAGAATTATAAGTGACAGAATAGACTTTTTGTCTTCAATCATGTTAAGGTGACATTGGGTATCGTTCTGATTGCTTCATTGGATTAGATGGAGAAATGCGTATTCGAGTGATAGAAAAGATGTGTTTAGTGTATTTTTTTCTCACTTTAGCACTTTTTTTCGCATCATTCACAGAAGAAGATATCAGTAAGCTGTTCAACAATATAAACCTATTTTTAACAAACTTTATCAACATTTGTTTTCAAATGGTTGAGATATTTACTTTACTTTTTTTTAGAGATTTTACAGATCAGTTCATTACAAATAATATAAAATCACCATTGTAGCCTTCGTTTAAAGTTCAAGTAAAAATTGTATAAATGTTTACGTTTGACAATGCTCCTGCAAGTTTGAAATGGAGAGTACAGTTTAAAGATTTTCAATGATGATAGTTTACAATAATGCAAAAACAACAAAATGGAATGAATTGCACAAAAGATTGTTTACAACGAAATTGCAAACTATCTACTTTGCACAAAACTGATGAATCGAGTAAATTTTGAACGAAAATTTAAATAAAAAGAGATATAGCTCCCATCTGCAACATTCTGTTCTATTGCTCTTGTAATTGTTCGAAAATTCATTTTTTTTTAATAGTAGGACACAGAGATTTATTAAAATTGTTTGTTTGTTTGTTTTATTTATTTTTAAAGAGACTTTAAATTTATAATTCATTCGCCTCTTATTTATTAAAATTCCCATCTTTTACAGTTTTTGTTTTGCTCATATAATTGTTTGAGAATTTGATCAATTTATCTAATTTTAAATAAAATACATGAAAATTTATTCATTCCCCCTTGGGGATTGGAAAGAGGGAATGGCGTGACAAAAGAAGAATTTGATATTTGTTCCAGCCTTTATGTTGGTCAACAGTTAGCGATTAGCGCTTTAAGCTTAAAGCGATAACTTTTTCCGAACATTTAGCGAATTAAAATAGCGATCGCTAACTTTGAATGCGTTAGCGATCTAATTAGCGGCGCTAATTTTTCAGTTAGCGATGCCGAACACTGGTTAGTATAGATCATAAGTTGCGAATATACTAGATTACTCTTTTTTGGCTCTTGAAAATAGCGAAAACCAAAGCTTTCGTTTTTAAAATTGATGTACTTTTCCACAGTAGCAGAATTTTGGCAAATCATTAAATTTTATACAAAACAATCAGCAAATATAAACTTTTATCTGCTAGGGACCATGTCACGAGCAGACATGTAATAGGATTCAAACGCTGGAATTTGTTTGAAATAGGGTTTTTCATAAGTTTTGCCGTCCATCAAAAATCATCTGTCTCGTAGCCTCGGTACCGATTATACATCTTACGAGCTCTAGAACGAGCAAAAACTTGTTGTTTGAGGTTAGATTTGAATGACTTATAACAAGCAACACTTTCGGGCTATCGGAGAAATATTTTTGAACATTTCAGCGATCTACACTTTGTTTTTCGCCTATTAAAAATTAAAAATTCTGGTACGAGATCGGACTTCTCTGATGAAACTTAACCGTAGTTGCCGACAAGTGCTTCACTCCAACGCATGATTCGAACTTAGTGAACATTTTCGACAGTGTTTGCACCTCTCAGTTATAGACATTTTTTGAATAATCAACGGTTTTACAAGCTATGGAGTTAAATATGTTGGATTTTAAAGAAAACTGTGCAAAATACTCTTTTTTCTTTTACATTTGCTTTGTAAATATCTGAAAAACGTGTAAATTTTTAATTTAGGAAAAAAATAGGTCAGATTGTAATTTTCACAGGCAGCAAAATTTTATCAAAATTTTGAACGTGCGATAACTAGTAAATGAGCTATCATCGAAAGTGTCCCATTTTTAAAAGAACTAACCTTAAGAAAACAGCATTCAAATATTCAAACTATAGACTGAATTATTGTGCAAAAATTTATTGTTGGTCAAATTTACCCCGGTGATCAAAGATACCCCGTTTTACGGTTATCAAAGTTCATTTTTTTTTTTTTTAACAATTCTTTATTTGAAACGGTTCATACCTATCAAAGTTCATGTGTTGGTTTATCGGAGACTGACGGAGCTGACTTATGTCCTTATGTTCACTACCAGGCGCGAAGGTGGATGGACCAGATTTTAGCACTGGCAGGTATTTGAAACTTTCCACTCATGCTTTCGCACAAACGGTTTCTAAATTGATGTTCTTCTTCTTACAGATTTCCCAATTGTGTGGACTCATCCACTTCCCGAATTTAAACCGATAAATTCTGTTTCGTGATTTCGGATTGATCGAGTATCACGACCAGTGCTGCAAATTTTCAGTGTCAGTGAGAAATTAACAGCTGACTTTATTGCAGTGTATCGGTCAGTTCAATTCCAACTAGATTCATACGAGAATGAACAGAAAGCTCAGTCTTGAAAGCTCTCTGCACACTCATTCACTAATCGGCAACATCGGTGCTTAGTATACATTCAGGCTCTTTGCAGGTTCATGAGGTTATCCAATCTTCATTTTCAGTTTCAAGCGAACATTGCTGAAAGTGAAAAAAGCTTCCTTCTATTATCATTAAGTTTAGTTGAATGGTGACAAAGATTGTTCGACTCGCTAGACATGCGCAAATTTCAGAATTACTGCTGAGATCGCTATTTTTGAAGGATTCTGATAAAAAATACGTCTTTTTCAAATGGTGTGAAGAAGTGGGAAGGTTTAGAAATGAGTGTTCGGGTTGGCGAGACGAACGCTGGCGAGGGAGCGTGTAGACGAATCTGGGGGGGGGGGGGGGGGGGGGGGGGGCAAAATTATGACAAAAAGTTGGCAATAAAATGACAAAACATGACAAATGTGGTCAAAGTATGACAAAATTATGACAAAAAAAAAATTTGACAAATAGGACTAAAATTTACAATACAATGGAAAAATATTTACTAACACAACTCTGTGGAAAATATGTTAAATCTGATTAAAATATGACAATATTTTAACAAAAATATGACAAAACAGACAAAATCATGGCATAAAAAATGACAAATGTCGTTAACAATTGACAAAAATATGACAAATATAACAAAATTATGACAAGCGTGGTAAAAATATGATAATAAATTGACAAAATCATGACATGAAATTGTGATAAAATCAGACAAATTTATATATTTGAAAATTTGATATCAAAAGAACAAAAATACGACTATGTCGTCAAACTATCAAAAAATTTGACAAAATAATTAAATATTACAAATGTGGTATCTTCCAGATTGTTGTCATTTTTTAACCACATATATCATTTTATTGTCATTTTTTTGTGATAATTTTGTTTTAATAATAAGATTTAGATATGTCATAATGTTGTCTTATTTTCATCACATAAGACATGTTTTTGACAAAGGTTTCTCGAAGTTTAATCATCTTATTGTTAAATTTATGTCATATTTGTCAGACTTTGTAATAATTTTGTAATTTTGTTGTCATGTTTTGTCATTGTATTGTAAATGATTTGTTTCATTTTTATGTTATTTTTCATATTATTATCACATTTGTCAAATGTTTGTCTCATTTGTCGGATATGTGTCTTATTTTTGTTATGTTTTGTCATTTTATTGTCAATTTTTTGTCATATTTATGACATAATTGTTTGATTGATGTCATTTTATTGTCAAATTTTAGTCATAATTGTCAGATTTTTCTCATACTTTTGTCAAAATTTTATCATGTTTTCAACATATTTATCACATTGTGTAATGGGATTGACACGAATGCCAAAGCGTTGGTAAAGTGTCACAAATAAACAAAAAAAAAAACATTGTGTAATAATTTTGTCATTTTTTGACCACATTTTGTCATATTTTTGTCATTATTAATTACCATAAATTCAATTCTCATGAATTTTATATTCATCCATCCTCTTGTCCCCCCTTCAAATAATCGTATAGTCTCAGCGATTTTCAATTCGCGTTTTCTTTTTGAATCCCAATTCATAATTTGGAAAAATGGCAAAAACAAATGCTTACTGAAATTATCAGCAACTTTCGCTGACACTGATTGAATGCTTAAGCTGCAGTCACTGATCAAAAACAGTGAGCGACAGAAATGCCTAAGCGAAAGACGCTTTCGTAGCTTTCGAGTGAAACAAGTTAGTTCGGGTTTACGAGTGAGCTTTCTACTGACTGATAGACACACTCACATAGCTTTCTGTAGGCACGAGGATGACCGAGCCGATCAGAAGCTTTTATATTTGTTGACTTTTCAATTCCGTTCATTTCAGTTGAAGCTTTTTACACTGATAGAAAATCACAGTCAGTATCATTTGTGCTTTAAGAAAATTTGCAGCACTGATCACGACACTTAATCTCCGGAAACAATTTCTCGAAACACAAACTTTTTTGAGGAAAAAAATTAGATTAAAAATATATAAAACACTTATTTCCATTAATCTATTTGGCCCGAAATTCGTTGTGGGATTAGAAAAATCTCTGGATGCTATTTAATCTTGATTTCCTTTCTTAAATTCTGAAAAAGACGTAAAATAATCGTTTAGAGTGATTAAGCGGTTGATTCACAGGTTGTGCAGATTCTTATGGCCGGGGTTAAGGCCAAGGTGCGGGCATTTACGTATGGACTGTAAATAAAATACGAGTAAAATGGTAAAATGAAGTTTATTAATGATTTTTCAATCTCTGCAAATTTGATGACAATCGGATGAAAACTCGAATTTTGCGAATCAATTTTGAGTGTGGCAATTTAATCTCGGACACCCTTTCGGTAGGTAGAGGTGTTTGTTTGCAAGCCTTCGAAAAAAAATATTTTTAAGATTTTTAAATTACATTTTTTCTAGCAGCAAAGATAACAAAAAACAATCGAAATTTTGCCTATGCCCTAACTATAGGTTTCCAAAACAGTGTTTAAATATTTCAACTTTGGACTTAGTTATTGAAGACTAGCTGACCCGTTGTGCTTTGCTACACCTTCCGAAAATAAATGTAATTTGTAAAAATTTATTGAAATTTAGATTTAAGAGAGCATTTTTTTTTTAAATCAAACCTCATCATACTTCAGAACCAACAACTTTGAAATGAGAGCTGCAGCTGCAGTTCTGAATTGCACTTCAAAGATTATGTATATTTTTTACTGAAACTTGATCTCTAAACTCGATTTTTAAAATCTGAAATTTGTACTCTGTACCCAATAAAACCTTTTTAAATATGGTCCCTTTTTTTGAAAAGCTCTTTATCCTAAATTTACATGGGAGCTCCCCCATCTTTTCCAATACTGTCCCCCACTGTTTGAAGAAGGTAGGCAAATTTAACCGGCTCGAGTTTAAATAAATTACTAATTGAAAGAAAAAGATTCACATATTGGAATTTATTGCAAATTGTACTTCATGGAAATAGAATTTTTAAAACCGATGAATAGCGTGAATCGAGACAATTTTTTGAGTAGATTCTTAATATTCTGTATTATGAGAACTTCCAGCTCCTGATAAGCTTTAGATGGGGTATTTTTTGGAGTTGAAAAAATAAGCTATAGAAATTAGAAAAAAACTGATGAAAAGGATTTTTAAAAGCCATTTTCAAACAGCTTTTTTCACCATCCTCGCCTACGAAGCAGTTTGAATATCTATCCTTTTTGCGCCAAAATTATGTTAAAAAAATGTTTCGCCATATTCCAAACTCGTGGACATGAGACATTATAGCTTGAAGTTTTCCCAAACAGCACTTATCATGGTAGTGAAAAAATATTAAATAAGTTTTGTATTAAATACAGTGCAAATTTCTTTTTTTTTTTAAATAAAATTACTACGGCAAAAAAATTATAAATATTTAAAAAAAAATATCAGTTCGACGTTTGCCCTTGCCCCACTGTGTAAGTTGACAGGAGGGAATATGCACTTTAAGGGTATACTAAAAATTTCTCATAAAAATTTTGCGTCCAGTTGAAAATCAGATCTAAAGTGTCACTTTTCAAAAACGAAGCGGATCAAAAGTCTCTTTTATGCAGCCATGTAACACAAAAACACTTTTCATGTGAAGTACGTACTTGAATCGGTATGTAAGCAAAAAGTATGATGGTTTTTTCAGAATTATTTAAAATAAAAAGCTCCCATTTTCATTTCTAAATTCGTTTCAGTTGTGTATTTGGGCCGAAGTAACAATTTCTAGAAGAAAACATAATTTTTAATTTTTTTTAACAGAAAAAGTTGAACGTTTGAACATGTGCTAATGTTCCTTGAATAAAAAGTCGAATGCTACCTACATTAACACGAACTAAATACGGAAGTATTTTTGCAAATCTTTCAATTGGTTTTGATTCGATTGATAAAATACCAATCCGTGTCACATCTAGGCGTCATTTATTACCACGTGCAATAAGGCAAGAAAAAAACACATCTAGGTTGCATATCGCCTCCACGTGCATAAGAAACATAGGTACTTGGTTGAGAAAAAGGCGCCCGATTGTTAAATTTTTCCAGCGATCAATGAACAGTATGCTTCGGTTACTATCCACTTGCGACGACGTTTAGAGACGACCATAGAGACGAAAAACAAACCCCTTAAATAAAAGAAAAATGAAAACCATGACTTTTCAATTTCAGAATGTCAATCTGGGTCTCATCTAGGCGTCATAACCATGTGCTCTACAAAAGAGCTAGGAATCAAGTAGAAAAAAAATCACATCAAGGCTTCATATCGCCACCCCTTGCATTGAAAATATTCTTGGTTGAGAAATACGCGCCAAAATATTCCCACTGATCAGTATGCTATGCATTGGTTACTATCCTTTTGCGCCGTTTGCTTGCGACGCCTCGACCATAGAGACGAAAAAGAAACCGCCCAAAGGAAGAAAAAATCTCGAGAAAATGGATGTCATGACTTTAA